>NW_009215443.1:0-2852 GCF_000690835.1 Fulmarus glacialis
GCGGTGGGCTGCGCCACCCCCTCCCCACTGCCTGCGCAGATGCAGACAGCCACACTTGGCCCCTCTGGCTGGGGCAGTGCTCCCAAATTCAGTTCGGACCCTTCCACAGGGCAGCATTCTCACCCTTGCCTGGCATCGCCAGCAGCCAGGGTCCCTTTTCACTGCAGGGCCGCGGGAGCTGGGCGAGGGCAGCCTGCCTGCAGCGGGGTCCCAGCCCGCTGGGAGCTGCCGCCCCAGGAAGCCCCCATCGCCTGGATCACGTCAGGGTTGCTGCCGCCCCGTTTCACCCCCAGGACCCAGCACCGGCCGCTGTGACTCCCCTCTCCTCCTCCCTGCTCCAGCCCCAGCGCTGAGACACGGCCCGGCACATCCCCATCCCACGGCGAACCCGAGCGGGCGGCACAGCCGGCTCTGCCTCCTCCCTTAGCACAGGCCCTGACAAAGCGTTCCCCTGCGCCGATGCCTGCATCATGCCCCTGGTATTTTCCCCTTGCTAAGCCACTGCTCTATTTTTCCCCTCCTTACCCTTCAACCTCCCTTGCACTCATCGCGTGGCCAGGGCTCCAGCTTGCCTGCTCCACAACTCCCCTCTGGCACGGCCCCTCGGGCACGGCTGTGGAGACCCCAGCACAGCCCTTGCCACGGATTTTTATTCCCCGAGGCTGGGGAGGGCTCAGGCAGGGAGACTTACTCAGCCAAGGATTACGAGGAGGACAACGCACGCTGCCGGGCGTCTGCAAGAGCCAAGGATGCTTCAGCGCCTGTTTCAGCTGCCAGCCCAGCGAGTCTCCCCCCAACTTCTGAAAAGTTTTGCTCAATTCCCTTCGTAAAGGTCTCACAAAGCAAATCCCTCCTGGCTCTCTGCCTCCCTCACCAGCAGACATGAAAAGCACTCCAGTTTCTCCCCGGGTAACGCGGGTAAAAGCCTCCGACATCAAAGGCACCGCACGAGAGTTATCCCGCCGCCCCGTCCCTCCCATGCAGCACTGCTGGGGCTGCTCCCTTGAAAGCGCGGCAGCCTCGGTGGTTAAGGCGCCGACTGCACTCGAGACATAGTTTTGATTTTTTTCTGTCTTTTTTTTGTTGTTTTTTTGTTTTGTTTTGTTTTTAAACTCAGCCACAAACTGGGGAACTTGGGGCAAATCTGAGCCAGGCTTTCCTTTGGGGGCAACGTGAATAGCACGGTGCTGATGGGGGTTTGCCCGCTGTCTGGCGTGCGGTGACCCGAAGAAAAGGGGAATAAAAATATTCCCTGTGCCAGTCCTGTCTGCTCGTTGCCCAACATTAAAGGAAGCCACTAAGTGTCCTGGAGCAAAAACACAAGCACCCTCCGAGCGAGCAGATTCACAGGCATTTCTCAGCAGCCTCTGCAACTCCATTCCTCCATCTGCAAAACAGAAACAACATCTCTCCCCCTTTGCGAAGCACTTTGATATCTCTACAGCAAAGCAGGGCGAGGGAGGGGTGTTTACCTTCCCGGAAACAGGGAGCAGCATTTACACCCAAACCAACAACAGCCTCGGCACAAAATACCGGGGGAGAGGGAGCAGTTGCAGACGCAGCAGGAACGGCCGTGGATTCAGAAGACAAGGAGGACTAGAAAATAGCTTCAAACACCGCAGGGATTTCAAAAAGTCATGGGACCACATGGTTTCTTGGCCCGTTTAAGAGCGTTCTTCATCCCTTCATCCCACACAGCAGTTGTTCCTGCCAGATCACCGCCTGCCCGGGCTGCTAGGTTAATTTTATTGCTGGAACATTGAAACAACCTTCATTTGCAGGGGGGAGGTGGGAGGGCTCTGCCGTTTAACACTTGGCCGCGTTCATGCTGTGATTAATATCACCCGATACACAGATACCAGATGTTCGCGGGGCAGGCTGGAGCGTATCCTAAATTGCACCAAGATGGAATTTTTGGGCAATTTTCAGGGAGTTCTGAGGGCAGGCACTAATGGGAGAGCAGAGATTTACACAGATACGCAAAAAAATAAAAGCCCATGGGGTTATGGCACCGGTCATAACCCCTGGGCTGGTTGCAGTGCCATGGGCTGCACTTCTTATAATCAACAGCTTGTCATTTTGGGGGCAATTACTCCAATTCTTGTTCTTCAGTGGGTCACAAACCTCTGATTTCCACATGTTCACAGCAAAAAAGACTTCAGTTTTGCCCCTGCCTCTGCTGCTCCCAGAGCTTCAGCTCCAGGAGGGAATTGCTGGTCCAGGAACAGCAAACACTCATATGGTTCGACCTCTCCATGCTGCTTCCCCAGGGTCCCACTGCAAGCCCACTCCAAAGCAACCCCCCCCAGCCAAGCGCCTCACTCCATCAGCAGCTTCTCCCCACCCCTGCGGGCTGCCCGCGGGGAGGAGCGCCCCGGGGTCACCTACGTGGGCGTCCGTTTAATTAGAACCAAATCCTATTGCTTTGGAGACGGGGTCATTCCAACTTTTTGGAGGCCACGCACTGCCCTGCCGTGCAGCTGACCTCCATCAGGGCGACTTCTCCTGGCCCTTTGCTGGGTGCAAGGTGACGGGGTGTATCTGCTCACGGCGAGTGGAGCTGAGACCGGTGGCTCGTCCATCTCCAGCGTGACACAACTCAACGCTTGCTTGAGGAGGGGGAGCACCTCGCTGTGCCGAGCGGCCACGGAGCAGCATTTGCGGCAAAGTCTCTCTGCAGCTTCGCACCCAGCGACCGTGGCTCTGCGAGCACGGAGGGGCTGAACGGGCAAATACGGAGGTCCAAATCAGGAGGGAATTTGCTGGGGCATCTTCAGCATGGCAGAGCTACAAGAGGCCCAGAAACCTCACCACGGGATTTCAGTGACCTCTCTTCTCTGCACCCTTCCTGC
>NW_009215443.1:2890-7993 GCF_000690835.1 Fulmarus glacialis
TTCAGGCAGTCCCAGGACCTGCTGGTTTTCTCTTTTCTTCTTTGTCCGGGTCTGCAAGTTTGGAGCTGAAGTTTGGGTCATTCTCAGGTTCCCCAAACCAGGGCATCCCTATACTACTTAATACTTAACCACGCAGAGGAGGCCAGGCTGTGGTTCACACACCACTGTGACAGCCCTGGCTGCTGCTGATTATGTGACTGGTGGCAATCACTAGCACCGCTGGCAGCAGGATTCATACCATAGGAGACAAACCAAAGAATAAAAAGAGGATCCAGGGCAGAAAAAAATAGTGCTAGCTGTGCCTTCTGCCATAGGCATGAAAAGAAGCAATGAAAAAGAGCATTTCCCCTCCCTGAAATTCCATCACTCCCGGCTGCTGGATCGGACACACTTGCTGCCGGCAGGGAAAGCGCGGGAGCATGTCCGTGTGTCCGGGCAGGACCTGCAGCGACCGCGGGCGTGAGAAATCCCATGTCCCACGGGGCTGCCTTTTTGTTTCTACTGAAACGCTAAGGTCTGGCTGACACCTAAAGCCTTGTTTGGGGGGTTCGTCAGAGCAGGAAGGAAACGTAATCTCACTGCAGGCTCCTGGAAAGTCCCTGCTATAAAGGACTTCACCCAAGTGAAGTCTCTCTCTGTCTCTCCTCCAGCTTTTCCCACCACAGAATTGTGTTTTGCATACAAAACCATCGCTGAATCGTGAATTTATACCCAGAAACCAAAAGTAAAAGACCTCTGTTATTCACTTCTTTGAGCAAAGGTTAAATCCAACCAAATACATCAGCTTTCGCGGACAGGACGAGCGTTTGGCAGCCAGCGGGAAGGAATGGGAACGTGGGAATTCCTCCTACGACTTGGCAGAGGGCTCTTCCCCCAGCACGGGAGCCCTCTGGGGTCTGTTCAGCCTCCGCCAAGCTCAGAAAGCCCCTCATTCAAGCGCTCAGTAATCTCACAGGACATCCCGCAGCCCAAGGAGGAGTTTGGAAGAGGGGCAGGATGGATGCAAGCTGCCTAACTGCTGGAGAGAGAGAGAGGAAAGGTGGGGTGGCAGAGCTGGATCAGAGATGTCTTAACCTGCTGTCTGGAGAAACACCTCTCTTCCTACTGTCTACAGAAGGTGTCTACAGCAAATTAGCTACCAAGTCGTCCGTGCTAAGCTGTAACATGAGGTCTGCCTGCGATGGGCTCCATCACGACATGAAAGAAGCCACACTAATATTTCCAAGTCCCTCCTTTTATACCTAGAGGCGTTAAAAAGCAGCAGGCCGGGGGAGCAAGGGCGTGAAGGCCCACGGTCTGCGCGTGAGCTGTTGGGGAGAGGTACGGTCCTTTCCTGGAAAAGGCTCTGGTGTTTCTGCCCCTGCCCACGCGCCCACGGCGAGGGGACGTGCCTGGCCCGGCCCCTGCGTGCTGCCGGCAGCAGGAGGACTTGGGCAAGCTGTGGCAAGCCAAACTCTGCTGAAGGACAGCTGGGTTTTGGGTGCAGCCACCGACGGTGTTGGACGTGCAATGCAAGCTTCTACCCCAGGTCCAAAACACGCATGCTAGGCACCTTCATCCAGCACCACCCCAACACTGAGACAGGCCCTGAGGCTCTCTAAAGATTAGTAAGGACACTTAACTCCACCGGAGCTCCCAGGCCCCCAGCGTAGCATCCAATGCCTTCCTCCCTCACCCCAGCTAGTCCATCATCCCACTGCCCATGACAGGTCTTGGGTTTTGATGCTCTTCCAGCATCAGGGTGATGGGGCAGTGCTGCGTTCAGAGACACAGGAGAGCCAAGACACACATCCTAAAAGGTATTTAGGCATCTAATTACAATTTTGGTGGCTGTAACTCCCCCTGAGAGATTTCAGTATATATATAGAAGCACCAATATTTGAGAGACATTTAGGGGCAGACCTGCACCACGATCACACCAGGAGTGTGGAGCTGAGCGGGGAACGGAGCGCCCAGCGCCTGCACCCAGGTCTCACCATCACCACCCTGCCCGTTACGTACACATGCACCAAGACCAGCGCTCAGCACCGAACACGGTGCCTGCGTGCGCATGACGGAGGCCAGGAAGGCAGATGGTTGATTTTGCTGGGAGAGGTGGGGCGCCCAAATTAGTAGCTGCTACTGAATAAGCTCTCAACGGATCATCAGGAACCATCCAGGAGCTGCT
This sequence comes from Fulmarus glacialis, assembly GCF_000690835.1. Classification (NCBI taxonomy): domain Eukaryota; kingdom Metazoa; phylum Chordata; class Aves; order Procellariiformes; family Procellariidae; genus Fulmarus; species Fulmarus glacialis. Next base: position 5,058 of record NW_009215443.1, read on the forward strand.
GGGGAGACAGTTGCCTCTGAGAAAGCAGAGCTTGGCTTTAGGTGTGAATAAAAGAAACATTTTGTCAGACCTGCCGTGCGTGCCTGGCTCACGTTTTGATTTGGGGGTTCATCTGTACCTGCTGGGCTCCATTACACCCAATCCCCAGCTTTACAGCACCCACAGACCTAACATCGTAACAGCGGATCATACTTTCTGGTCCGGTGGAAGAAGCTCCTTTCATGGGAGGTATTCAGAGCAACTCCCCTGGACACAAACCCGCAGGACACCAAGGGTCCCCCCAGCCTTGTCTCCATTTCCTACGAGTGGCTGTAAATAAGACAGGTAACATTTATGTTATTTTGATATGTTAGCTAAAGCGTCAACTCACTCTTCCACACCAAAGACCAAGGTATCTTACAGTTAAGCAGGTACTTCTGCTGAAGTAGGGAGTACACCTCGCAGCAGAATGCGTACTTAGCAGTTAGCATAATTATTGTTAAACTACTCCTAAGGAATGTAATTCTGGTTTCTGAGACATCATAAAAATAGAATTGATATTAATATAAATGTGGGTTTTAAAGCTTAGCATCTCACGTGTATTAATATGATATTATAGGTAACATTCGAAGTCACAATAGAATATTTCTTATAACATATTCTTTCTCACACTTACAGAAAAGGAGGACTGGAGAAGGTGGCTAGGGGATGCTCCAGACTGCAAGTCCCACAGGGTCCCCCCACGAGTGCCCGGGGAGGGGACGCAGCACCCGCTGACCCACAGCAACACGTGTCCCTGGCTCTGATGCACCGGGTGCACCGTGCCGGCTTCCCAAACCCTCGTCCCAACACGGCCAGCACAAAGCGGCCGCCGAGCTGAGCCCCATCACCCCATGAAACCAGAAGCGACCCAAGCGCCGCTCAGAGCCGCCCTCCTCCCCAGGCAGCAGCAGCGCGGCTGTGATCTGCAGATAAAGGCAGTGGCTTCGCTCCGCGACGCTCGCAGCCTCTTAAAGGTCACAGGCCCCGTTAGGTTTGAGGTTTTGGTTCTGCAGGATACAGCTCTTGTTTCTGACACTCTCTCATAGCTGAGAGCAGAGAGTGCTGCTGCCTTCAGCATGGCCCTGGGGGCCCAGATCCCCCCACTGTCCCCCCACATCCCTGCAGCACTGGGAACACACCTGGGGCACCGACCATCAGTCACGTTTTTGGTCCCGAAGGAAAAGCATCACTGTGGCCTCCAAGAACAGATGCCAGATCCAGAGTTTGGGATCATTCAAGCAAGGGCTGGGGTGCAAACTTATTTTTTAGATGAAGAGCAATGGGGAAACCAGTTGTGCCTCCAACCTCACCAAGGGAAAGCCTTCTACGGAAGGAAAGCCACATCCTACCAGGACACTGGGCAACTCAAACTCCTCCAACCCCCATTATAAACCAGCTCCACCATGCAAGTGGAGGGAATTTTAGGAAACAACCCTGCTGGAGAGAAGGGCTGGGAGAAGAAGCCACCGCAATGCTTCTGTGGTCTTTTATGGCCCTGCTAATTCATTTGCTGGCAAGACCTCCACCCAAACGATGCATGAAGCACCTCAGCTCCAGCAAGAGGTCCCTGTGAGGAGGAGAGAGGTTACACACCAGGTATTGCCAGAAGAGTCAAAAACCCCACAGCTCAGCACCCCTCCTTCACCCTGTGCGCTGGTGAGCAGAGATCAGCAGCCATGTCCCACCAGACTCTTCCTAGAGCCCCAGCACACAGACCCCAGAGCTTCTGGAAAGCACCTTTAAAACAACCACTTTAACAGCCCTCTGGGTTGCCAGGACCAGGAAATAGGTAAAGCCTAAGGCACGAGAAACAGGAATGCACAGTCAAGGCACGAAAATATGTGTTTCTTCCCTTTTCATCTCACAGGTTTTGTGTTTGAGGACCAAGCAGTACCAACTGACAGCTTGGCCAGGCCAAGCTCTCTTGGTCTTTGCTCTTTCGAGGGCAAAGGCTGGGTGCTGGGTTTAGCCCTCGGGGGCCGCGGGCAGGTCCAGCGCAGCCCCACTCTACCCGATGCGGGATGGATGCCCCTGCCCTCCCTCCACGGGGCAGCGCACACAATGTCTGGGCAAGGCAGAATCCCAGGGTCTCACGGAGACTTGCTAAAACTCACTCCTTGGGTCCCAAATTGCCCATTCATTTCAGATTTAAGCTGAGTGATCAACTTTGGCCTCCCCACGGACCTGTGGTCCGGCGAGACGAGCGCTGCCCTCTGCCCAGCGCGGAGCCTTTCAATGAGCCGTTTCCAAACCTCTTCCCAAACCGTTCCGTGCCTCTCCCACTGCTGCAGCCCCGGGGCCCCGCATCCCTCTGCGAGAGCCGTGGGAAGGAGGACACGTCCCGCACGGGGACGCGCTGCCCCGCCGTCGCAGGGAGGGAAGGGCTGGGAGGAGGACCCCGGGGGTCAGCCAACAAGAAGAAGAAAAATAAATCAACCGCGCAGCGATTTACACAGCGGCATTCGCTCCTTCCTGCAGACCCACACTTTCGCCACAGCTGCTCAGCAGAAGCCGGTGACGCTGAATCGCCTGAAAGGCTCCAGGACACTTCTGTGGAAGGATGTTTCCTTTTCCGATTAATTCCCCCCATCTGCCCTTCCCACAGGCAACCGGAGCCCCATGGACCCGGGGATGCTGCGTGGATAACTGCTTCACCAACCCCATCCGCGACGTTTTGCTCCGGGATGGGGCAAGCGGGGCAGCAGCAGGTTTCGACCCAGCACCACGTGGGTCAGCAAAGCCTTTTCATCCCCCCTGTTGTGCATGACCACCCTCCTGGTCCCTGCAGAGCGTTGCAGTCACGTAGGCAAATGGGGATGGCTTCGAGGCAAATAACTGTATTTCTGTCCCAAAACAGATACAGCATCTGCCCCTCCGGTCCTGCAGCCCCAGCGCAGCCCGCCCAGCCCACCCCT
>NW_009215443.1:8189-10701 GCF_000690835.1 Fulmarus glacialis
CGAAGCCGTGCTGGGACCAGGGCTGGCTCGCACCCCCCCGAGCTTTAACCAGCCCCGGCACGTTGTGCAAGAGCAGTGGGCACCACTGATGTATTACAGGGCTGCATACGCAGCTTTCAGCCAGCTGTAACTACTTTTGGGATTTAAATCAGCCTCATCTTCCCCTCCCCCAAGTTTGCCGGCCAAAGCTTTCCCGGGAAAAGCGCCCCATGGAAAAACCTGGGAAAACAAACAGGGTGTGCCTAGCCAAATCCCTAGTCCCAAGGGCTGCGCTGCTCAGGGTTCAGCGGCGTTTTGTGCCATGGTGAAAGGTGAGCATCGGCAATCTGCCCTCCCCAGGCACAGAGCAGCTTGCTGCGGGTGGTACTTACCCCTCCCGAGCCTCGCTCCTGCAGAGCGGCCGGGGCTCCCACCGCCCCACGTGCAACGGTGCAGGAAAAGAAGGGGTCAAGGAGGAAAGCCAGGGAGGAGGGTGTTCGGAGCACAGCATAATGCTCCATTCATGGTAAACCTGCCCGAGAGGGCACCCACATGCTCTGGTTCTGCTCCTGGAGCTGGAACAACGCCTCCCAAAGTGACTCAGGTCCCGGCACGGGCGTAAGAGGTCTAATTTTTCTTCCATTATGAGCCATTTTATGATTCTTAGTGACTGTAAGGAGGAAGTCAGTGCGAGTCAGACCAGCCCAAAGTGCTGCAGAGAAAAGCTCCGAACCATACCCCGCTTGCTCTGCCTGCAGCCCCCACCTCATTCCTCCCCTACAACTATGGGCTCCCAGCCACACGGCGTAGGTATTTTTTAGCCAACTGATAACATTTTGAATGAAATTACCTAAATCTCCATGCTCCAGCCAACAAACTGGGGTTTGGAGAACCTTTCCATAACAGGGCAGTAATCCCCAGCGAGCTGAATCACATCTGAAGATGCGACACCCATCAGAGAGCTCCAGCGAGGACCCCCCTGCCCCGCAGGACCGCTGCCCTCCCCTCCTCCCTGCCTGCCCTTCCCCACGCTGCCTGCACACCAATACTCTCATTTCTCTTCCCCTCTTCTGCATCTCTGTCCTGCACGGACAGCCAGCCAGCTGCTATTCCCTGCCTGGCCAGGTAGATGGTGCTCAGCCAGCATGAAGAGGGAAATTATCCGGGCTGGAAGAATTAAATTGCCTCTGATTAACCCAATAATTCAACATGGTTTCTGCTAACAGATGCGGATTCCCGCTCCAGCCCCAAACAAACGGGACCGATCAGATCCTGATCATCGATTTTAGACTTTCACCTTTCACTTCGGGCTGGAAGGTGGCAGCTACACTGGTGACAAACGTTTCATAAAAACCAGTGCTTTCCCAACTCCCATTTTCTGCTGGAAATTCACTCTGCTGACACTTTGCCCCCCACCTTTGACCAGCTCTCCCCACACATTTCCCACAAAATCCAAACACAGCAAAACCCAGTGGAGCAGGAAACAATTTGCCCATTTTTCCCCCTACGAAGTCGGGGGGGTGGGGGTCCGGGGGGCACCGGCCCCTCGTCCTGCCGGAAGCTGCAGGGCGCCGGCAGCAGGGGGTACGGGCTCTCCATCACATCACCCCAGGGTCGCTCTCCGCCGCCGTGCCGGATGTAGGATGTCTAATACTTCTCCAGTTCTGTTTTAACACTCACACCATCTTGGGAGCAGGAAGCTTAAGCCATTTCCTGCAAGGCATTGCTCTGCCCTTCAAATATTTTCAGCCTCGGTGCAAGCTGTTTTAAAACCAAGCCTGGCAGCTGGAAGTGCGAAATCAGAGGAGGGGCTAGTTGAGGGAAAATTCAGTTTGCGAAACCTATCCAGTCCCCGCTGCTGCAGAGCAGTAAAATAAATATTGCCGCAGGCAATAAAAGAGAAAAATTAATTTTGCATGTCTAAAAATGAGAAGGAAAAGCAGAAACTCAAAACAATGTTCTCTGTGTCCCTCCCAAGGGACGCAGCACTGTTCCCCAGCAGAAAGCCCCAGCCATGTCCCCCCTTGTCTCTGCAGCCCACGATTTGAGGCTTTCCCAGCTTTGCTCTTTCAGTGGAGCCCAAATGATGGCTTCGGTTTGCTCGCTTTTCAAACAACCACCCCATAGACCATCTGTCCCACAAAAGGGCTGAAATAACCCCAGAGAGACCCTTCCCGCTCCTCCGAGCGGGGGAGAAGCCAAATGCTCATTCCCTGAAGCTCCGCAGAGCAATTTCGGGCCGTGCCAGGGCAGAGCTGGGCACCCCGCAGCCCCAGCCCCACGTCACCCTCTCGGCAAGGAGCAGTCACCGCTCAGCCCCGTCCCTTCTGCCCCTGCCCGAGGTCACGCGTGCAGCGAGGAAGGGTCCAGCCCTGTGCAGCATCCCCCAGAGCCCCTTTTCCAGAGAGGAGGACCCTGGCTGCGCTGCCCGGGGGATTTTGGACAGAGCAGGACCGAGACTGAAGACTTTTGGACGGAGCCTGTGCCGAGCAGGAGCAGCCAGGAAGAGGAGGGAGGGAACGCTGTCCCTTCT
>NW_009215443.1:10789-16988 GCF_000690835.1 Fulmarus glacialis
CGGAACCGGGCTGGGAGCCATGGGGCCAGGAGGGCAGCGGGGCCAGGCTCTCCTCTCGCTTCCTCCTCTGCTCCTCTCCTTCACAACCCATGCTCCTCACCGCTTTCCTCTCTAACCAAACGGGGATTTAAATAAGGAGCTGGTTTTGCTGCACTGCCTGAGCTTCAGAGATGTGCCCCGGCGTCGCCAGGGAGGGGAGGGCAGGGTGGTGCCCGATGGTGATGGAGAGCCCTGGGGCAGGAGAGCAGGGTACACCGCTGCCGGTGACACCAGGACTAGCTTCAGCCCCAACACAAGAAAAGAAAACAAAGCCCCCAGGGTCCAACGCAAACATGGGCTCTGGGGAGATGCTGGTGACGGTGGCCAAGGGGGGAGGCAAGCAATGGCAGCCCAGCGCCTGCTGCTGTCCCTGGCTGCTCCAGCCCATGTGTCACACGTAGGCACTGGTTATCTCCTCCCAGCTCTTCTTCTCCAGGTGACAGGCACGGACACGTGGCCTTGCTGCTGGGAAACAAAGCCAAGCCCCAGGGCCCATGCAAAGGCCTCTGCTTCACCGAGCTCCCACCCACAGAGCTGCTCCTTTGCAAGACTGTTCTGCCCAGGAACCGAAGCCACGAAGCAACCTTCACCTCCCAACCTCAGGGCGTGCGTTCCTGGGCTGTAAATAAACTTTTATTTACTACACAAAGTAGGGCAAGGAGGACTTTTTCCCCGAGGGATGGTGGGAGGAACATCAGCATTACAGCAGGATCTCAGATTTCATCTGACTCCACAACAGGACTCCTGGAGTCCTCAGTAGGAGCCACACAGGGCATGACAACACCTCTCCTACGGCCACATCCCACCCCAGTCCTGCTTGTCTCATCGTTTCCAGTCCAACCAGGAATCTCGCTAGGGATCAGCTCTGCCCAGCCACCCTATGCCCAGGACCGCCAGGTTTGGAGAGAGCACGGCTGGAGCAAATTCACATCCCACAGAGCAACACGTAACCGAGGTCCATCCTCGGCAGATGAAACATGATGGATCTAATGCTGCCCTCCAGGACCACCCGCGTCTCCCTGCTCCCAGCACCGATGTGCTGTGTTATCAAGGTCTCCTCCGCATTTCAGAGCGCCGAACTACCTAAAGCCTGGGCATCATCCTCAGCACTCAACTGCATCCTCTTGTCTTCTCCAAGGCCACCGAAATGGGTGGACAGAGGATCTCGGGGGCGGCGTGACCCCAGGGAGGGCCTCAGCAGCCTGTGAACTCGGCCTCCCACTTCCACCCCCTTTATCTGCGCGTTGGGCTGCAGGAGGAAGCGAGTTCAGCCAGAGTTTGTCTAAACAATTATGTTTAATCAGAAAAGCTGCTCAGATCTACTCCTTTTTCCCAGGACAAATCTCGACAACTCCAAGGTAATCTCCATTCTCCTTCCTATCTGCACAAGATGGAAGCAGGGGAGGAGGACATGAGGCAAAGAGCTTCCAAACACCCTGTCAGTGCCTGCTCCACCTCCCTCAGTGTCAGCAGTCTCCATCGCTCATAAATCAGGAGGCAGCATCCGTCCCCACATCTGCTCCCCACACATCCAAAGTTTGCCATCCAAATCCTTTTTTCCCCTCCGAACTACAGGTTTTTCAAATTTAGGAGAAAGCAGGCTGAAGAGCAGAGTAGACTGGAGAAGGTTTTGGTACAGAAACCATTTGATACCCTCCCTCTCCTCCTGGACAGCTGAGGACCTCTCTCTTTGTAGAGCCACTCCAGTAAGCTGGGCAGAGCAGCTTCTCCCATCCTGCACGACCCCACGCGCCTCTGCGACCAGGACCAGCGATTTCCTTATCACCAGCTGAACCTCGAAGAAGAAAGGACTCAATGCAAGGACCGAACCCGAGGCATCTTGCCACCTTCACCAGCTCCTTGTTATAAAAGGAGAAACTGGAGTGGGTAGAGGGATTCACTCAGGACAATGAGCGAGTGAACAGCAAAGGCAGGATCCTGACCAGGCTCTCCTGCCATCCAACCTTTTGTCATCTTCTCAGTGTTTTTCTGGCTCTCGGCCCCTGAACTTATTTCCATTACAGATAGGAGTGAGCTGCCAGTGAATGTCCCAAGTACGTCATGCATGGGCGGGAGGACAGCAACCTCTACAGCTGTAGAGACAGCCGTAACAGCATGAGCCTGTGCATTCGTAGCTTCAGAGACTGTAACCAGGGACTCATCCTGTATTTCCACGTACCGGAGCTGCAGAGAAGGGTTCAGAGGACACCACCACTTTGGTCCATCAGTAGAAAGCAGCACAGCCTCCCAGATCAGAGCAAATAACAAGCAGAGTAAATAAAAATTCCCATCCAGAGTCATACCATACAGGGGAAGCAAACACAGGCAGGGGCTCCAGCCCAAGCTGGGTAGGGCAATACCTGTGATGTCCCTCCAGATCTACGTGTCACACATGAAATATGGCCCAGGGCCATTCAGGCTGGAGTTGAAAGCAATGCCCTACAATTTAAGACTTATGAGCTACCATACAGTTGTAACTGAGAAAGCTCCTTTCAAGAGCTTATATATCATTAACTTTTATCACCGCCCTCTCCTCCTAGGCACCATACCCTCTTGGATTCCCATCTAATCTTCTTTCCCTGAGATCTCCCCAAACTGAGCTTTTCTTTGAGAGAGGGAAGGAACATCTGTCCCACTCCATGCAGAGCAAGAGAGGAGGAGAGGGGGGAAGACAGAGCCATTATAAAAAGTTAAAGTACTACTGATAAGCATCAAAGACAGTCTGACCTGTGCACTTCAGTAAATGATTGTCCACAGCGACCTGCTTGCAGAACAACCTGACACAAGGGGACCAGGTTTGATATTGTTAACAAGGGATTAGTGGCTTGTACAGTTCTGTCCTGCTGCAACATCCCTTTTCACCTCCATCTCTCTGACTCTGGAAATAACATAGGAGGGTAAAATTTGTCTTGCCCAAATGGAGATATCTCCAGCTGAACTGATTGCACAGGCTCTCTTTACATGCAGCAAAGACAAATGAACCCTTTGAGGACACAACTCACACCAGCCTAAGGGAGACATCCAGATGATTAACTCAAGTGCAGACATCTCAAGTGAGACAGGGTGAACGCCATGCAGTACGTATGGATGAAGCCATGTGCAAGGGACCCATTGGGAGCATTCCCTGCAAAGGTCTTGCTCATAGATGGACATAGGTTGAATTCACAAAGAGAGAAAAGGAGGTAGGTGCTCAGCTCCCACTAAATATTTTTGGACCCCTTGGAAACACTAGCCAGGGACCACGCTAGAACTGCACCACAGAAAGCCTCTGCAGACCCAGAATTCAGAGAATTCTTACCCAGGGGCTGGTAAGACCACCCAACTCAGATGTAACATGGACCCCGTCTCTTGGGTTGAAAAGCTAAACATAAATCCAAGGTTATGCTCATATTTGCTAGAGCATCAACAATCTTTGAACTTCAAGGTGTTGAAAGATGCTTTGTTTCAGTCATTCTTCATCCCTGTTGTACAAAGCGCCTTTGCTATGCAAAAACCAACCCACTGCTTCCACACAGAAGAAACTGCAGACAATACAAGTCAAGGGGGAGCCAAGCAACCGAAAATCCCCATGCTGTCACTCCTGAGCTGGCACAGCAACCTTAGATGGCTTGTTAAAATTATTTGCTTTTCATAAATGCATAAACATGTGCGAAGTTTTGTTGTTTGCACAATGTTTTGGACCAGACCCCTCGGTCCAGCTTTGTCTCTCAATATGTCCGGTACTATCTTCATGCCAAGATAAAATGAAACAATTCAAGAAAGTGAAATATTTACACGTGTGACCCTACAGAAATCCAGGGAACTTCTACGCAGAGACTCATTCAGAAGACCAACGAAATAAATGGCCCAAATTCAACTAACCCAAAGGAAAGCCGCCCTCTCCCCAAGTCCCTCCTTTAAAACCTGTAACAGATGTAAGAAAAATCGGGCCCAAAGAAGTCTGAGCACAGGCTGCAATCCAAGACCAGCTGCTTCTTCCATTTATAGCCACAGTCACTTCAGCTTCGTCGCAGCATCTTGGACAATACAAAAGTGTCTGTGTGCCTGTTTGTTTGCTGGAGGAGTAAAGAACACAACTGGCTTGCTGTCAAGTTATCTTTTTTGCTCACAGCGTTTGATCTTCTCAAAACAAAGTTATCTCTCCATAATCTCAATTCAGTTCCTCAAGTCCTCTTACACAGTTTATAGAGTTGGCACCGTACCCAGCCTATGGTGTCCCTTCAACTACTGGCCAACAGAAACATCTCAGGCAGGGACAGAGGTCTAGAAATAGTTTAGAAGAAAATGATTTCTTAACTACAGAAGGTTCATCACCATTGCCATCGCTTCCCTCCCCCAGCAGACAGCAGAGAAGTCACAAAACGAGTGGCCAGGCCTTTCTGCAGGAGATCAAAGCAAACTCTTTGTTTTATCTTGGTCAAGATAACGGATTTTATTTGCCTTATCAGCCTGTAGAATGATTAACCTAAATGTGAGAAAGCTTGAAGATGCCAAAGGAGTTGATGGGCGGGGAGCATGTTCCCCAGCACGACTGCCAGGGCTCCAGACGTGCAGATACCGCAAGATAAACAGAGGAACTCTTGGGTCTCCTACACGCCACCCTCAGCCAGGGCTGCATCTCCCATCACCTTCCAGCGTCACTTATACATATGCAAATCCAACGGCAGGCAGGAGCGCTCACCCGCTTCTCGGCGCAGCAAAGGCACCTCTCTGCCCGGGGGTTGCCTGGAAGGCAGCGGCTGCCCCGGTTTGCATGCATGGAGGTGCAGAGCCAGGAGGGTCCGGCAGCTGCACGGGGCTCACCCCCCAACACAGCGAGCCCAGACCCCACGAGCCTGCAGAGAGCCGACACTCCGTGCGGCTGGTCACCTTCTGCCTGGAACGGGGAGGCTTTGGCCTCTGCAGAGACACGTTCAGCCCTAGATGCTTCCTGCGAGGCTCAGGAAGCAATGACATTGATGCACGACCTGGCCCGCAGACCCAGCCTAGCAATGGAAGAGACCTGCCGGATCGTCGAGCCCAGCGCCAGGAGGACTCTGCAGCTCAGCACCCCTGGGTTCCCCCTCTCCTGGTCTCAAGCGACGCGAGGCAGGGAAGGGAAGCGGGAACCGTAACGTTTCCTGTGGGAAACTATTCCTTCGCATAATGAATCTCCACTGGGGAGATCACTGCTTTTCCTACGAGCCCTCAGGGACTTCCAACAGGGCAAACGAATTCTCCGTGTGATTGCACCTGGGTCTGGCTGCCTGCGCTGGAGACTGGGGGCAGGCACCTCGCTGCTCAGCACCTATCCTGCCTGGCTGGAGCGCCCATGTGGGCCCATGCTGCCATCCATATAAACTGTGCCCACGCACACGCAAAGAAGGGGACATGAATGCCAACGTGACCAGAGCTGAACACGATGTAACGAATTTGGGAACAGCGTTCCTGGGGGGCAAAGGTGTGCAGCAGAAGTACCATCACATCTACATCTCCTGGCCTCCTTCCTGACATCCTCAGTGCCCAAAATAGAATCATAGAATCATAGCATCATTAAGGTTGGAAAAGTCCAACCATCAACCCAACACCACCATGCCCACTAAACCATGTCCCTAAGCGCCTCATCTACACGTCTTTTAAATACCTCCAGGGATGGTGACTCCACCGCTTCCCTGGGCAGTCTGTTCCAAGGCCTGACCGCTCTTTCAGTAAAGAAGTTTTTCCTAACATCCAATCTAAACCTCCCTTGGCGCAATACACCCCAAAAGGAACTGAGGTGCGCTGGCCGCCCCCTGCACAGCCAGGGACAGAGCGCACGGTGGGAGGGGGAAGCAGAAGCCCCCCCGCTGCCCTCCCCCCCGGGCTGGAGGCCGTGCACGTGGCGTCCCGGATCAGGCAGCGTCTCCGCGATGGGACGCGATCGTCTCCCCCGCACACGGTCCCGCTCCTTCGTTCCAAGTCGCTGGCGCTGCAGGTCTCCATTTTTCCAGATTATCTCATTTTTGGCACCTGAGTTCGCAAACCGGCACACTCTGTTTCTCACTCAGCTCCTCCATTTGGTATCTCAGGCTGTAGGCACTTCCCATTAAAAATAACAACAACAACAACAACAACAACAACAACAACAACAACAACAACAACAAAAGACTACCAGTATACTACCACAAATGTGTCAGATGGC
>NW_009215443.1:17010-18493 GCF_000690835.1 Fulmarus glacialis
GTACAGCTAAATTGCTGTGCAGCTCGGGGAGCTGGAAACGATTACTCACTGCGTCTCCACTCAGCCCTGGCCTCTTCATTGCGGGGAGCATTAATAGCCATCCAAAGCCCTCTAAACCCCCAGCTCCAGCAAGGCAGCCCAGCCCTGCGCTCGGCATCACCCTTGCAGGACAGCACAGCGGAAAAGGCGCCCCGAAGCTCGGGCAGCTTCGCTTCTCCATCCCTGGGTGTCCATGGCAGGATGGAGGCTTGAGGCTGGCTGGGGGGCACCAGGCTGCAGTCTCCACCACGGCTCCCCCAGCACACAGCAACGGGTCCCTGGTTTTCAGATACGGCCTTCGCAAGGAGCTCTGTGGATCTGAAAGCTTTCTGGTTTTTTTGGTTTTGTTTTGTTTAATTTTAGCTCAATTCTACAGGATCCTCTAAAATAGCAAGTTCTAAAGAACAGCCTTTCCATAGGGGTCCAAGGCTAGAAAAAAGAGTGAAAAAGTTGAATTGCTTCACTTCCCTGATGTCCTCCTCCTTGTTCTGCAGCAAAATAGAAGTAGGGACCCTGCTGCTATTTACAAGGTGCCTGGCACCCTGCCTGGCTGTCCCAAAGCAGGGCATCAGGCAGCAATGGGAGAAAGACTCCAAAAAGCTGGAAGCTCAGAGATGGTTCAGACCATTTGCATGTCACTGTAGATCTGCGCAGCGATGCGCTTTGTCCAGGCTGATGGATGGGACATTGCAGAGGAAGGTCAAGTCCCTCTTTCAGGTGAAGGTTCCCATTACTCATTATATCTGCCTTGATTTATCTAACCAAGCTTCTGAGCATCCTTGTGAGAAAGGACCACAGGGGAGGAGAACTGTGGCCCTACCAGTTGCCAAGAGCAGGAAAATGGGGCAAGGGCAGGAGCAGGCAGCAGAGCCGTGGTGGAGAGCGTGCCTTGCTGGCAGCGTGCCGGCCCCGGGCAACGTGACCACAGCAGCTTGTGCCAGAGACAAAAAGGATCATCAGATCAAACTGGCTTCCACTTCTCATCCGGGATCGCTTCTCATCTGTCACCTGAGATCCCAGAACTGAGCCTTGACTGCAAACACAAGCAGGTTCAGATTTGGGGGGAGCAGAGACGCAGTATTAAACTGATGTGGAAAACGTTAACTTTTCTGGGACCAACGATGCCTTCCCCCCCCATCCCTGACCACCACCGGGTTGTAAGGAACAACAGAAGAACATGGCATTCAACCACACATGCACAGCGTCAGCGACGGGAGGCACCAGCGGAAGGGGATGCTCAGGCAGGAGGACGCGGCAGGATTAGCCATGACGGGCTCGACATGGCTCTTCCCAAGGATTGGCCTGTCCCACATCCAACTTGGTGGCAGCCCTCAAGATCCCTCCTTTGCAAAGGGCTGGCACATGTCTCCAGATGAAGCGTTGCTGCTCTCACGATTCCCCTTTCCTCTCCTGGGCAGAAGAGGAGAAAGGAGCCTGGTGGGGC
>NW_009215443.1:18829-19083 GCF_000690835.1 Fulmarus glacialis
CACATCCAACTTGGTGGGAGCCCTCAAGATCCCTCCTTTGCAAAGGGCTGGCACATGTCTCCAGATGAAGCATTGCTGCTCTCACAATTCCCCTTTCCTCTCCTGGGCAGAGGAGGAGAAAGGAGCCTGGTGGGGCTGCCCCTCTGCCCAGGGCCGGGGGGGACATCCCAGGCAAAGCCACTGCTTCAGAGCAAGCCAGGGAGGGAGAAGAGGGTCAGAAGCAGGAGGTGATGGGGGCTGAGCAAGCCAGCACC
>NW_009215444.1:0-1370 GCF_000690835.1 Fulmarus glacialis
CGCTCCGAGCAGCCGGAGCAGGGGCTGCCCGGAGGGAACTGCACCCACCCACAGCAGCACGGCCCTTCTCACCCCGGGGAGCAGCCCCAGGACGGGCAATGGAGCTGCCCTGGGCAGAAAGCAAAGGCTGGAGCGGCCAGGGTGCGGGGGATGAGAGCAGCGCTGCTCCGGCTCGCAGCGGGAGGGGCTGCGCGGAGGGAGGGTCTGCGGGCTGCAGATAGTCCCCAGGAGCCAGGTTTTCTCCCTCCCCTGGAGACTCCTCTGTCAGGGAAGGTTAAATGTGTGACGGTAGTGATGGGAACCTGGTCTGCCAAAATGAAACACTGGATGGGGCCAATTAGCAGAGAACTGTCTGTGCAATGAAGTGCTGAGTCCAACTCTCCTGATGCTGATGTATCGGAGAGGGCATTGCTTACTAGGCTGTAGCACTGACAGTTCGTGTGAACATAACAGATATCTCCTCGTGCTTCGAAAATCTCTTCTCTGTCCTGCCATTGCCCTAGCGCTGGGAAATTGGATAAAAATGAAGGGCACACCTGAGAGCAGCTCTAAATGAGGGTGCCTTTCGAATCAGGTTGCTTTGTCCTGTCCACGGATGATCTGGCACGCCATCAACTCTACCAAGGCACCAGGGTGCCTTGGAAGTAAATGTGAAGTTACTATTCCTGCTCCTTCAAAGTTTGCTGCTAAGAACGGAAAAACTTTGCTCTTGCACTACAGCCTGGTGGGTTCTGTCTCCCTGCCACCAGAGAGCCGAGCCCTGGCGCCCGCAGAGCTGCTCCGAACCCACTCGTCCCTGCTAAGCCCGGCCCGGCCCGGGGTGCAGGCATGGCACGCAGGATCAGCTGGAACCTCCCCGGGCGGCACGTGGGGCACAGCGACAGCACACCCGCCCGCATCTGCTGCAGCTCAATCGTAAGCACAGATTTAACTTGCTCAACCAAGGGTGGGATGTTCAAGCTTGCTGGTGTGATTTAGGAGCCCGAGCCCATGGACTTGACTTTGACTACAGCTTGTGCTGATTCCTTTCAGAAAGCCCAGTCTGGGCAGAGACCAAGGCTCTTTGCATCCCTCATAGCAGTTGGAAGCACGCTGTGCACATACTACACACAGAAGAGGAGCTCTGGGGGGGCATGAAACGAGTATCCACGCTCAGAATTGAAAGTAAGCGTGTGCCCGGCTGTCAGCAGCCAGTGTCCTGGGAAAACACTTTTTAATGACACAAACATCAGCACCCGCCCTGTTGATGCCTCTGAGCCTGACTGGATAAAAATGCCCATTTCACTCCCTGCTCCAAGTGAAGGAGTTTGTCACCAGAAGTACAACCTCCCATTTTTGGTCTCTGCGCTGTCGGGCGGGGAGCTCCTCAA
>NW_009215444.1:1451-1942 GCF_000690835.1 Fulmarus glacialis
GCTGAGCGGGAGCTGGGGGAGCCGCCGATAAATACCAGCGCCCACATTACCCAGCATCATGTGGGGAGCCAGGAAGGCTGCATCTTTTTTTTGCTGTGCACATGTTTAGCGTCAGCATCCTCAGCCTGTAGTTCAGCCAGCGAGATGTGCTTGGCAGCCCGAGGGGCCAGCGACCATCTGAAATCCCGAGGGAAAGGAGACAGGCGTGCAACAGGCAGCGAGACTGACCATCACATGAGCCACGTAATGCCCCAGGGAGCCAGGCTGTGCTGCCAGCGCTGCCTGCAGGGACCCCCCCGTGCTGCTCCACGGCAGCTCGTGCCGGTGGGGCGAGGAGCAGCAGCACGGTGGGTCTCGGCCCCGGGGGGTTGGTTGGGAAGCTGCCCTTTGCCCACGGGTGTCTTGCGCTGGCAAGTCAGAGGTCCCTGGTGAGTGGTGCCCTGCGGGGGGGCATTTCACCTCTGCCGGCCAGGGAAGGGGGGGCTGAGAGC
>NW_009215444.1:2108-2452 GCF_000690835.1 Fulmarus glacialis
GGAACTGGTGAGGAGGCTGCTGGCATATAAAAGAGTGCCTGCCGCCGGCTGAGTCAATGTGAGCCCTGCTAATGCAAGAGGCTGAAGCACGGGCTGAGAGCAGCAAGGGCCGTGTTTTCCACAGCTGATTATTTTGGCATGGAAATCACAGGATGCGTTTCACGAGGAGTCAGTGCACGGCCACAGGCTTTGCACCTGCCCGGATAGCAATGGTGGGACACGGGGACAGGCAAACCCCGGTGCTGTGGTGCTGAACAAGCAGGCAGTCTGCCGGAGACCCGTCCTGCACCGAGAGACCCGACCTGGGCCGCACCGGTGGGTCAGGGCTGAGCCTGTGGCTGCGT
>NW_009215445.1:0-257 GCF_000690835.1 Fulmarus glacialis
CCACCGGAGGATTGGAAGCGAGAAAGTTATTAAAACAGTAGAGGCAACAAAGCGGCGCGGATTCCCCGCTGCTCTGACATTTCCAAAGGGTGAAAGGTAAAAACGCGGGAAGGATCTCACGCTGTATAAAAAACACAGGCCGGGGCTTTGCGCTTTCCGCCTGAGCTCTCGGAGCAGCTAATTAAACGGGAGGGACAAATCCACAAAGCAAACTTCAAGCCAGCGAATAAAAGCCTGGCCCGGTGGGGGAGCGGGGG
>NW_009215446.1:0-917 GCF_000690835.1 Fulmarus glacialis
ATGATTCTATGATTCTACGATCTTTTAGAGAGTAATAAAATAACAAATAGTACCTTATTTCTCCAATTGTCTCACTGGTGTCAGCACTGACTTCACAGAAGCAGGGAACAGGCTCAGCAGAAGACCTAAATAAAAAAAAAAAAAAAAATTAGGTTTATTGATAACGTGCAATAAACTTAAAACCTACAGTAACAAAAAATGAACTGGAAGTCTCCTGGAACTATATGGAACTAGAAATGTAAGTGAAATAAATGGTGAAATGATGGCACTGCTACACATTAGAGAGTAGAAACACTATCATCTTGGGTCCACAAAGGCAAAACATTAAATTATCCAAAATGCAGGAGAGACAAGTGTGACAGTAAGTCTTTTTTATTTTTGTTTGTTTGTTTTTTGGTTTGGTTGGTTGGTTTGTTTTTTGTTTTTGTTTTTGTGGGGGAAACGGGGAGTGTACACAGGAAAGGTGATTTATAAAATCACCTGATTTTACAAATCTCATTAATAAAAACTTAAATAACTCAGTGGTGAGCAATTACATTTTGGCAAATAGCTATTAACACTACTGATTTTTCATGAAAAAATATAAGAATCACAAACCAAAAACCAGGACAGCAGCAGCATGGGAAAGAAGTAGGATGAGAGTAGGGTCTGATATTGAGGTCTTAAGCTCATCCTCCTTCCAGGTGGAAAGCATTTTCATCACAGAAGGAGAAATTTTCTCATGTTGTAATGTTTTTCCATTACTCTTATACGGCATGGTTTATCCAGAAATGGCTAAAACACTCCAACAGTACTTCTGCAAGCAAGCAAGTGCGGGACCATTACTGAAGAAATCCTATGGTTTTGTGAGGGCTCTGGGACCAAGCTGTGAAAAGAGAGCTCTACCATACATAAAATAAAATAAAATAAAATAAAAT
>NW_009215447.1:0-220 GCF_000690835.1 Fulmarus glacialis
ACTGCCGTGCCAGGGCTGTGGAGGGCTCCTGCACAGGGATCTCTCTGGGACTTCTCAGGAGGTGAGATCTCTGGCTGGGTTTTGGGTGCAGGCGCTGCACAAGCCTCTGCCCAGCGTCTGGGTGCTCTGTGTGCTTCAGCCCCAGGCTTGCGTCGCCTTGCTTCACCCGGGAGCGATTGCTTCACGAGGGACTGGCTGGGGGCGGGGGGTTGTTTCCGCG
>NW_009215447.1:230-1655 GCF_000690835.1 Fulmarus glacialis
TGGGGCCCCCCGAGGCCGCTGCTTTGGCTTCTTGAGCAAGATTGGAAGCAGCTCCCTGGAGAGCAGAGGTTTAGGCACCCCAAGGGGTGTCAGGGTGTTTCCTGGGAGAATTGAAATACGTGACCCAACCTTACTTGCCAGTGTGTTGGGAAACAGCGTTTCCAGCCCGCTCTGCAAGACCGAGGAGGCTGAACAGGGAAGCGAGAGTGAGAAGTGAAACAAAAGCATCTGTCCCATTCCCCACTTCCCTCCCTGCGGTGTTTGTGCAGCTGCAGCAGCAGCTCTGCGAACTGCTGTGGCCTCGCTCCCTCGAACAGCAAAGCTCCATTTCTCATGTACCAGGGCTCGTGCGAGAAAAGTGCAAAGAGTGATTTGGGTAACACAAGGCTTTTATTTTCGTACTGAGGGCCCGGAGGAGCGGACCTTGTCCCCTTTCTCAGAGTGCCCTGGAGTAGGAATCCATCATTTGCTTTCTTCTGAAAGTCTCTGGTTTAGGGTTGTTGTTCTTAAAACGTATCAGTGCTGGTCTCGGGAGCATATGTGAGTGTGTCATTCAGCTTCCTTGTCTTGTGGTGCTCGTACTCGGGGGCAGAGACCCGGAGCTGTGCTGGGGGGTCCAGCTGACCCCTCCGCAGTGCTGGAGACGTGGGGAGAACAGTTGGGTCCCGTCTTGTGTCCCTTCTCCCCTCTCCTGTCCTGGAGGCTGCCAGCCGGCTGCGGGGCTGCCCAGGTCGTGCGTTGCCCTTGCACGGCGCTTACTGGCACATGGGGAGCAGGATCCAGCGGTGCCCTCCTGTCCCCAGCCGGGAGCTGGCGTAACAACTCGGGAGGAGGCGTGTGGGTGTTTATCGTCCTGTATAAGTGGCTGTGGAGAAATCCTTGGGAAAAGTGAGATCTTAACTGGACTGGAAGAGACATCCAGTGTATGTGGAAATAGAAACTGTGCCCCAAACCAAGGAGGAAACAAAATCCAAGACCAAATCAGAAGGCCTTCCCTGTTTCCCAGCCTCTTCCAGCTCTTCCTGCCAGGGCAGAGCAGAGGGACCCCAGCTTCCCTGTCTGGGCTGAGACCCCGGGGAGCGGGCTCTTGATTTCAGCTTCCTCAATTCCAGCAAGAATTACATTAGCATGCTCCTTCTGGGAAACCGCTGTTCATCTCTGGCCACCCCAGAGCCCTGGCTTTGCACTGCCCATCACCCAAGCCCCCGGCCGGTGTCCGCTGGGGACCCAGCTCGGAGTGCGGGGCTGGCTGCGCAGGGTGGGCGCTCAGGGACGGGCACGCTGGGTTAGGGAAATCAGAGCGGAGAAGTGGGAATCGCTCCAGTCCTTGCAAACTGGCAGGGATGCCTGTGCGGGGGTGCGTGGCGTTGGGCTGTTTTCCCTGGCAGGGCGGCTCCCCGCGGGGATGCTCCGTAAGGGAGCAGC
>NW_009215448.1:0-1270 GCF_000690835.1 Fulmarus glacialis
CGGGCTGTCCCGCACCCTGCCCTGGCCCCAAGCAGGCTGTCCCGCACCCAAAATCTGACCGAGCACCTTGTGCCGGTGCTGGCTTTCACACCCGAGCCAGAGTGCTGGGAGCGTGGCAGTGCCGGGGATCCCTGCAAAAAGGGGGTGCCCGCACCTCCTGGGCTCTGGTGAGCCTCACGCTGCCTCCAAGCAGTGCCAGGAGGGATGGGGAGCCTTTTGGTCACCCAGTCACTGGGGACTGCGCTTAGACCTGTGGGCATTTACCTGCCAGGAACCTCACAGGGACGCTCACTGACAGCATTGCACACCAGTGCTGCCAAAGACATGTACACCTATAGCCAGAGTTAGCACACATACGCGTAAACAAGCCCCCACACTCATGTAGGCAGCATGTTGTGTAGATCTCATGGGTTCCCATGCCCCAGTATGGGATGGGCATTGCAACTCCAGTGGCACGTGGAGGAAACAGACATGAAGGAAGGCATACTGAAGTACAGAGAGGCACAGAGAGCCACCTGCAAAAGTCGAGTCTCTCTCACACATGTACACGCTCACACACACAACAGGGCAAACACCACCACACATGTCCGTACGTGGGATCCAGGCTGTGACTTGGAGGCGGTTGCAGCGGTCAATGGCCCGGAAGGCAGACGTGCACAGGGGAGGCACATTAGACCGGGCACACGTGAAGATGTGCAAAGCCATGTTGTTGCACGTGGTAAGTTAGAGGAGACGTGGTCCCATAAAACTGTGCAAGCAGGGTGCCTTCATGTGTATCATTGTACAGAAATCCATGCCTGAGGCTTGATCTCGGTCGTAGGTGACAAACCGGAAGGTGGCAAATTTGAGCTGTTTGGAGTTTTTCCCTTCCTTCAGAAAATGTCAGCTTTTGGGGCCAAAACTTGAAAGCTGCCAACTTTCAGCTCACACCAGTTGACCATAACTCCCTAATTCTGTTGCGGGAACGGCTGCTGACTATGTGTCTTCTCGGACACCGCTGCTGCGGCTGCGTCGACAGGCAACCTGGAGAGGGGGCAGGGAAAGCAGGAAAGAGGGGAAACAGCCCGAAACCTGGTTTCCTCTTGGCTCAGACCATTCTGATGACCTGGCTGGGCCGTGTCCCCAGGGGTGGCACGCTGGGGATGCATCCAGGTGTGTGCAGGGACTGGAGGGGGCACACAGGAAGGGAAGAGTCCAGCCAGCTGTGTGCACAGCTGGAGGGTGAGCTTAGGGGGGGCGCAGAGCTACTCTCACCGCTTCTCTCTCTCTC
>NW_009215448.1:1294-1494 GCF_000690835.1 Fulmarus glacialis
GCCAGCCCCGTGCCTCTGCTGCCTCCCATCGATGCTGCTGGTCCTGGCGTGGAGAGACCCTCGGCAGCCCCGTGGAGCCTGAGCGCCGAGGCGGCAGTGGCAGCGGCCCCTCTGTGCGCCCCGGCTGACTACTATGGCCGTGTACTGCTATGCGCTCAATAGCTTGGTGATGATGAATAGCAACAGTGAGGTGACAAGCG
>NW_009215449.1:0-10952 GCF_000690835.1 Fulmarus glacialis
TAAATTTTAGAAAGTATAATTCTATTAAATTAATTTGACTGAAGTAAATTTTTTAAAAATTAAAAATTCCTTCCCATTATCCATAAACAGAAAGAGCTAGCAACTGATGAAGAGTGTCCTAAAATGTGTGCTTACAAGTTGGTGACTATCAAATTTAAATGGTGGGGACTGCAGAACAAAGTTGAAAACTTTATACAAAAGGTAAGTGCTTCTCCCTTGCTGGGATGTTGCTGGGGAGGTGGGATTGGAGGTGGGCAGGTAGGTAGGCAGGGTGGGTCTGTGTTGACGTGGGGTTTTTTGAGGAGAAACAGTGATGAACCTGCCTGTTGCTTACAGCCAAGCAATTTCTGTTTATTTCTTCAGCAAGTACAACCATTTGTGTCTTGAGCTCTAGCAATGCTGTTTCATTGGTGGTACTAGAATAACTTTCCAAGTTAAAAAAGCAACAGTATAAGCAAAGAGTGTGTGTCATGTAGGTGTAACATTTGATTTTTGTAAGCAACACTTGCCAGGAAGAGAATTCTTCGATTCTTTGGGTTTTTTTTCCTCGTAAGTTGGAAGTTGCATAAAATGTGCTGGTGTTTCTCTAGTATTTTATGTTCTAGTTTTCTTATGAAACTGTGTTTGTGTTTCTGCTAATCCTAAACTATTTGATTATTTTTTTTTTTAATTGAATGCTTACAAAACCAGGTATGATGCAGGCAGAATCCAGTGCACTAGGATTTAGTTGGCAGTTGTGGTGTTTTGTCAAATTGTTTGCGTCTTATTTCGTTACTGCTGTATCATCAGAATATGAATTGTAAAATATTTTTTAAAGTAGAATGTGAACTTATGTGTAGGCAAAGTGTTTAATCTTGACCATCATGCCACTTCTCTCTAATCCAGAGAAAATGTGCTGTAACAGTGAGTTAACCAAAACATGATATTCCAGTAGCAATTGGGCATAGTGTTCCCTCACAGACAACCAACGCCAGACCTTTTTCATTCTGATGGCTAGGACTCTTAGTTCTGAGTGGACCACAGAGCTAACTGCATTAAATGCTTATGAATTTCAATAAATATGATGGCAAAAGAGAAAAGCTTCAAACAGTAGTAATTGAAAATGAGATGGAGAGGTAGTTTGTGATGGCCACAGTACAAAGTAAGGATAAGGAGACATTGGAGACTCTCTTTAATGTGGTGGTGGTTCTGGGAAGGAATTGCCCATCACACATTTCAAACTGAACACTGTTAGGGAATAAGCTGAGCAGAAGAGCCAAGATTGGTTCTGTGGTCTAATGAGGAGTATTTGAAGATAGGACTTTTGTTTTTTTTTTTTAACCTTGCTTTACCTGAAGCTGATTCTTTAGAGGAAGTTATCTCTGTCTGCTAGCTGTCAAGAACCGTATGTTAGATTTAACCAGCATTGTTTTTGAGGACAGTCAGCAGCTTAAGCGATGCAAAATCTGGGAGCAAATGAACAAGATGTGAACTTCAGGTGGCAACTTGGGTAACTGAAGAACATGCAGAAGTCTGAGTTTTAGTAGTAAAATAGATTTCTGTGTTGTATATATGTGACTACTTTTATCAGAGTGCTCAGAAGCAATACTCGTAATTTTGCAGATTGAAGTTTTATATGATGCATCTTTCATCATCCAAGTCACCATTATAAAAGTTGAGATTCCAGGGCACTAGAGATGGACTGAGCTGGCAAGTTGCAGTTCTTCAACATAACACAGGGAGGTTTTGGGGCTGGCAGGTATTTTGAAATGTGAAACCTACTGATTTAAGTAGAAGAGGTACAGTGAAAATATTCTTACTGTGATTGATTCAGAACACAGCTATGTGTGATTTAACAAAACAGCTGTGGAATCCTTAGCTTGAATATTTATACTTTCAAGGTTTTTGTACCTTTGAAATTGCATGTCAGATATTACTGGGATGCTGATTTGGTACAAATCGCAAGTGTGCCATCTTTGGAGTCAGACATACTTCCCTTTTTTGCTTCATTCTGGCTTTAGGAATTGGCCATTCTTGGTTTTTAATAGCGAGCACAAAACCTGTGACAGTTCTGTCATAGATTTTTATACAGTTCATGCTAAATATTCTAGCTGTTGTGATGCTACATTTATTCTGTCTAATGCCATCTTGGAGCTAGAACGGGTTTTAAAAGGATTCTTCAGAATTTTCAAGTAACATGAATTGCTGAACTTTCTTGAAACTTTTTTTTTATACTGAAATTTGTTAACTTTTTCCATGTTAAAGCATGTGAGAAATGAGATGACTTTAAATTGGATCGAGGAATGTGAGAAGGCTGAACCTGTAGCAATGTGAAACAGCATGCACCTAAAGATTATAACTTTTCAAATTGAACAGCTGCAATCACTTCACCAGTCTTTGGCAAAACGTAGGCCTATTAGCTAATGTTTGTTTATCTTCTTAAAGCAAGAAAAAAGGATATTTACCAACTTTCATCGCCAGTTGTTCTGTTGGATTGACAAGTGGATTGATCTGACTATGGAAGACATTAGGAGAATGGAGGATGAAACCCAAAGGGAGCTGGAAGCAGTAAGAATGCTTTTTTTTAAGGTTGATGTTTGTGTGCTATCTGCCTGTAGATACACTGTTTATGTGTTCGGGAATTGACGCAAGTTACGTTGTGTCCATCCCCTTCTGTGTGTTTGGGCAATTGCTGATGAACATTACAGCCCCTTTAGTGATTCTCCTGTGCAGACCCATGCACTTCAAGCTTCTGCATACTGTGTTGTGTCAAGCTGGAAGTGGCTGTAAGGTAAATATTTCTGATGTTACTAAATCCAGAATGTCTGCCCTGACCACCTCTTTATTTATGGTACCATACTCATTGCACAAAGTCCCGTGCAGTGCCTTTTTACCACTTGTCAGTCAGAATTCAGAGCTGTCATCTTGCTTTCCCATCACGTGTCTTGCTTTCTTTCATTTCTAATCATAATTAGATCTGATTACTTTTTCTCTTCAAACATGTCTTCAAACAAGCTTGAATATGTCACACAACAGCTATTCCGCTCATCCTGATAGCACACCAAAACTGAGAATTTTACTTGCAAAAAGGAAGTCAGTAAAATTAACAGGCTTGAGATGGTGTCAATTTTCATGCTTTAGTGGCTGTGAGGACCAGATACGTATAGCCTGATCTGTCTTTGAACTGATGTCTAGAAGGAAACTCATCCATAGGGCACTTTCTCTTTCCTTTAAGAGGTAGAGGAACATCACAGGCTAGGCAGGAAGCCGCCTTCTGTAGTGTCTTTCCAGAGCGTGACCTTTTGGCATGAACCTTTCTCATTTTAAATCCTGCTGGTTTTTTAAGTTTTTGCAGTCTTTGGATTTGCAGTTCTATTTCCTTCCCATTTTGCCAATTGCTTTATGCCCCAAACCCGTTCAACTTGTCAGCTTTCCTTCCATTGTCTTGGTTCTTTCAAGACACGAAGTATGTTCAGCTATAACTCGCTTTTTTGCATGGTTTAACTCATTTCAGCTGCCAGACATCTTTAAAGAGATTGCCTGGTGCTTTAGACCTACTGTTGACAGTGGTTCTGAAGTGCGTTTTGTGGTTTGTGCCCACGACATCTTTTCTTTTAGTATCCAAACTAGCTGCAACTCCTCCATCCCCACTTGTTATGCTCTCCATGTTTGGACTTTATGAACTGTGTGGAGCCATCTTGCATTGCGTAGAGATGTTTTCTGGATTTGGAAGAAGTTCCTTCACTGTTCTGTATGTTAGTAGGTAGATGTTCTGAACTGGTAAAACCAAACTTTCTTTTCAAATAAGCTGAAGGGATTGTCTGCTTTGGCAGTTCCCAGAATATGCTTTGGAAAAGAATGATGCTTTTTCACTCTTGCAAACATTGTGCTCTCTCATTGGCATTTGGATATTTTTGATTATGGCAGGTGTTCTCTCAAATCACGTGGATTTCTTCTTTAATTCTACTTCATGCCAGAACCTATTTCTAAAACCGCCTGTTCCTAGGTGTCTGTGAAGGAGGAAAGAGTAACCACTTTCCTCTCTATAACTGATTTTTGTCAGAAGGGTTCTCATTTGCTGTCAGAAGGGTTCTCATTTGCTCACCCATAGTTCTTTATTTGGAATGAAACAGACTTCATCCAATTTCTGAGGAAGGATAGTGGCAGTGTGAGGAGTGCATACAAGGCATGTATTGGAGAGAGTAAGCAGCACTTGACACACCTATGTGCATGAGAAAATTTCCCTTTTGGGTCTCTGTGGACTGTGGATGTTTGTCTTGCAGAGAAAGTTCTGTTTCACATTTCTCACTGGTAAGTAACTTATTTAAAATACTTTTGGCAAAATATTTGCTGCTTTTTAGTTCTTACCTTAAGCAAAAACCAGATCACGTGTTTTTGGGCATAACGTTTATCCTCATTCTTAAATATCAAACGTATTTAATTACTATTTTCTTGTTTTGCAAAGCAATGCAAATAGTTTATTTCAAATAGTTTGTTGTGTAAGATGTTAGCATCAGCGTATTACTTGTTGAAAAAGTCAGTTTTTCACAAGAGAAATGTATTGATTAGTTACACTAACACAGCTTTTCTATGTGTATTGTGAAATGTGAGAGGAGTGGGGACCTAATACTGTTAAAATATTTTGTTTTTTCTCAACTGTTATAATAGGGGTATCTACAAACACCTATAAATGATGCAATTGCAAGGTTTTTGTGGTGAAGTGCATTATTGGAGAATAACCTAAAGGCAAAAACGTCACTGCCAAATAAAATATGAATGCTAATCTTATCCCAAATAATTTGGTTTTATGTTTCATATTCAACTACTTCATCCATTGTGCTAAACAGTAACTTTCATTAAATGCCAAGTATACCACAAAACATTTGTTTTATGGCCAGGACCACTGGGAAGTGAATGCTTAGTGATAAGGTGCTTAATATGACAAGAATATCTTCGTACTTCCATCCCTGCAGAGAAATAGTCGGCTTTTTTGACAGTGTTGCACTATGCAGTTCTGTGATGCTTAAGAACAAACAACTGCTGAAAGTAAGCCTAATAATATTGGCAGCATTACATTTTCTTACATACATTGCTTTCTGTTGCTATTTCCTTTCTCATTAACACCCTTTCTTCTTCGTGGTTTGAGCTAATCTTTCTCTTTGGATTCTGTGCACATTTTGGTTCTTTTGTTGGTCCTGTTCTTCATCTTAAGTTGATTTTTATGATCAGGATCTCTGCTTTTGTTACTTTTTTGTTACTCTCTGAATCCTCATCAGTGTTCTTCCAGAGTTTCTCTCTCCCAGCCCATCCTTTTCTCACTATTTTTCTTTATCTTTCACTTAGTAGTTTATATATCTGACTCCTGGAGATGAGGAGCACCTGTACTTCATTAAATACATGTCAGTAATCAGGGCACAGTAGAAAAACATCCGACCCTGCCAAAGCACTGTGACCGATCTACCTCGTCTTTGCGAGGGTAGAAATGCTACATTGGGTATTTCAAGCAGTGTGGCTCCATGCTGAAGTATCACGGGCTGTTAAAAATCTAAGAAGCATAATTTACAGCTGCTGTACGGTTCCCAGGCTTCCCCACCCAAAAGAAACTCTGTATACCCCGTCCCCAAAAAACCTCAGTAGTGGCTGAGGCTGGTTCTGGTCCTGGCCAGGGAAGAGTAGTCCTGGTCATGTAGATCGTTACTTCTCTTACTAACCAACAGCGCAATAGCTTCTTTATGTGGTAGCTCACAGTTTTATTTTACGTTTAGATGCGTAAGAAGGGTTCCGTTCGAGGCACTTTGGCTGCTGACGTCTAGAGGAGTTCTCTGTAGGTTCTGAGGCAAATCAAGCTGTGTAAGTCAACTGCTGGATGGAAAAGGAGAAAAGTGATTGATGCTCTGATGGATGGGAATTGCTGGCAGAAATCATCTAAATGGACGTATATCCAGATAACACTTCTGGGCCTTACCTCCCTCCTGTTTGATAACCTTGTTGTGATCAACAGTTGGAGATGACCCTTGGTGTCCAGGGTACATAGAGACCTTCTCCATGGACGGGCACTGTAATAGGCTGGGCAGGAGCTCGGTCCGGTGGCAGAATGCCTGAGGCGTTGGCCACGTAACCTGGTTCTTTGTGCTTATCTAGTACAGAAACCCAAAGCGCGTGACCTGTTGTCGTCACCGCGCTGGCACTGAGCGCTGAAGCCTGCAAGTAGTCTTTTGGGCACAAATCAGAAAAGTCAGTGAGCATCATTTTGCTACACACTTAGTAGCAAAGTGATATGTGGACTCAGTCCACGTAATTCAGGGAAAGTGTGGACTGTCATCTTCAAAGCACGTTAAGTTCTTGAAATCCAGCTCCACGCAGATATTGATAAATATTAAATTATGTTAAAACTGTTACTGCGGGAAACCGACTGTCCAAGAGTTGCAAGCTTTTGAGTATTTGTGTCCAGTACTTTAATGTTGGTGTTTCCTGCTGTGACTGTTTTAATACTGCAGATGGGATCCCCAGCCAAAGCAGTTTTAAAATCCTGCTGATTAGTGTGAGGCTCCTCAGAGACTGGAGCTGCTGTCCACCAGTGAGGACAGCACTCAAATTAAGATTCCCTAACAAGTCTTGCATTGCTTCGGTATGACTTGCTCAGTCCTGGTGATGTTTTGACTGCCCTGCCTATTTTTCTTGGAGATTAATAAAACTGCCTATTTGGAACTTACTGTCTGAGGAAACTATTAATGCTTAATTGTATATTTTCTTTCTCCACAGTTACGTAATCAAGGCCAAGTCAGAGGAACAAGTGCTGCCAATGATGAATGATGATGGATTTAACCGTCACATGCAGTGTTGATATACAAATGTGTGTGTGGATGCATGATTATTTGTATATAATTATATATACGCACATGCATACTGAAGGGGGTTGTTACAGTGTCTCCAGGGTACTATACCTGTCCTCAGCAAAGAGTCAAAGGAAACTGCTTTCATTATGTATACCTGAAGCAAATAAAAATCAACTGAGTAGTGTCATTTAAAGGATGAATTAACTGCAGAATTATGCTAACTGGTATGTTTCATGAATGTCAATACTGGACCAATTTATTCCCTACTTGTTTTTTTCCTGTCTTGAGTCACTCTGCTATAACTTGCCCATATCTCATTGTAAAGAAACAGATTCAAATAAGTTAATTTCAGTTTTGTGTCTTCCCTATGTGATTATTTTTGGAATAGGAACAACGAATGTATTTATAGCTATTTATTTCTGGATTGTCATTATCCTATAGTCAAATCAGAAAAAAGTTTCTATTAGTGGAAATTGGAAGACTTTTACTGTTGAATATGTTTAACCCAAACTTTACCCATTCACTGATTTAAAAGGAAAAAAACCATGTTTTATTGGACTTTTGTACATTGAAATGCTAATGTTTTTTCTTCATTAAAATTGGCAAGATTAAGGAAAAATGGCTTGTGATTTATAAAATATCGCAACTTGAAATTTTCCAAAAGCTGGCTTTTTAGACAAAGATACTGACAATACTTGTAGAATATTTCAAATATATCTTAGGCCATGCAGTGAAAGTGAAGGGGGGTGATAGCCCTTCCCTAAAGTAATGCTTCCTGTTAACAAAATCACTGTTTTCCAGAGTTTCACTTTGGAAGCTATGCAAATGGTCTTGATTTCACACACATCGCGCAATGGAATATAATTGTGATTTTAGCTCTTTTCATGTTGAAAATACACTTTAAAAGACATGTATACTTTCAGATACGATGAAAGTTTAAATTGTAGCATTTGACATATTTCTCTGATATTTGTTAGGAGTAGACACATAAAAGATGGTATAATAAAGACCTCCTGTAGATAACTCTCAAATAGGGAGAATGTCTTCAGCATTTTTTAAGGAAATATTCAGAGCATATCATAGATATATATTATGAAAATGCTTGCTAGATCAGAAACAAATTATTTTAAAAACACTAGTTAGATAAAATTCTATTAATGCCTGGTTTCCTCCCAGCATCCCCAGAAACCTCAGTGGGGCAAGCCTTGCTTAAGCTTCCACCTTCATAATCTCACATACATCCAAGTATTTTGGAGTCATTTTGGACCTACTTTGCTTACAAAAGGAGTGATCTGATTTCCATTACGGGCAGTGACAGAATTTTCCTAAACTTCCAGGGTAGGCCAGGTCTGCCGTGCGACTTGCCCTGCCGGGCGCCTGTCTGCTGGCAGTGCCAGGCACTGGCACATCTGCCGGGGCCTGGGCATTTGTACCTCTCGCCTGTGTAATTGCACCCTCCTACCCTCCCTGCTGCAAATTTTTTTTTTTTTCCTTTCTGGATTAGCAGTTAAATGGTTATTTGTCCTCTGTACCATCAGGAGGTTGGTTTTGTAAATATACATAGAGACATGCACACATGTGCACACACACATATGATTTTAAAAGTGTTTACAGCCAGGAGGGCTGCTGCACACCTGGGAACCGAAGGGCTCAGTTCTCTCTTCAGTGCTGGAATCTGAGTCCCACTGTCATTAATATGAGTCATAATGCAAACTGAGGGAAAGGGACCCTACAGCTTTCATGTTTTTCGACTAGTGAAAATTTGAGAGAATCTTGTAGTGAATGTAAAATGTTTAGTTTACTTTGGCAGTCTCTGGTGTGACCTACAGTAAAACAGTCAATGAAATTTAATTAAATAAATTTGATCATAAAATGCTCTGTCTCTTGTCTTAGGTATTAGTATTTGCAGTTTGCTAATGAGCTGGAATGTAGTTTTATTGAGCTGTTCAAGAAGTCCTCTAAGGATGCGCTCCAGTGATTGTGAGCTCAAACCTGTGTTTAAATGTTCGGGGAGGGAAGGGCTTGATTGGATTTTTGTTTTGTTTTTAGGATTTCAAACGGAGCAAGGCGCCTTGCCACTATCTAGAGTAGGGAGAAGATGGTTTGCTTTTGTTGTGTATTATGACTGCCTACCTTAACGTGCCAGGCTGACAGTTTTGCAGACACTTGCATTTGATGTTCCTGGTCTACAGCGGCTCTCTGGTCTGTGGCTGTCTTCATGTGTTACAGCTGCTGCTAATTCTGCATCTTGCCAATGCAAGGAAAGGGTCACCCCCCTGTGCAGAGGGGCCGGGGTGGTGCAAGGAGGAGGCTGCAGCACTGCCGGGCTGGCATTGGGGAATGGAGGCGTGGAAGTCGCCTTGCCCAGTGCAGAGGCTGATTTCCAAAAGCATGGCTCCTTCAGGCTGAAGTAGTGAACAACTTGCAGAACACCTGAGGAACTGCGGGTCTCTTGGCAAGGGTGGCTGAGGAACCTTTTAAGCTGGGGTAAGATCATATGAGTATAGAATATGTATGTATGGGGTGTGGGGGAACAGTTGGGCAATTACAGGCCCATTTAGTCTGGTGTCAGTGATATGCAAAGCTTCAGAACAGACTGGAGAAATAATTAGAAATGGAGTAAGTAATATAAAATTAATAGAGGCAGCTGCAAGTGGGTTGCAGGGGATGATTGTGGCATGTACCGGAGCACTTGCGGTGTCCTTGGAAGAATAAAGAGATGTATTAGACTGGGAGAGGTGAAGCAGCTCAGAGCAGCAGAGGTGGAGTCCGGGTGGGAGAAGGGGGTGGTGGGTGGTGGGTGCCTCTCGAGCAGTGCGTGGTGCCGGGGGTGCCCATGAGAGCGGACCCTCCCCAGCTGGTCCTCCTTGTCCAGCTCCCCTCTCCTCATAGCTCTCACCTGCCTGGCTGCGAAGGGGGCTCGCAGCTGCCTTCGCTTCGCAGACTGGTGGCTTCCAGGCCTGCGTGGGGAGGGCAGCGGAGGCGGCAGGGGCAGCTGCTCGAGTCGAGAGGGGCTTGTGGAGAAGTTCGTGTTTCTGCCCGGCAGCACTGGCCTTTCCTGGCTGCGTCACTGATCAGATGCGTCTCCTGGTAAGTTAGCTGGCCTCAAGATGAGGAGCAGGAGCTCGCTAACGCTGATTAAAACCATTGTTCCACAGGATGAGAAATGTAGAAATGGACCGTGGGCTGCCAATCTGCTGAAGCTGCTGGATTTCAGAAAGCATTTGTGATTTTTAAAAGTTTTTTTTAAAAACACGTAGTCATTGTTAGGTAGCGTGGGGTCCTCTTTCTCCCCGATCAGGCCCCAGTAGGTGCTGCAAGAGCTGCAGAGTGGAACAAGAAGAGACTTTGTGCTCAGTACGTACCGGACAGAAGCTTGCCTCTCAGTGCCCTGTTGGAAGCTGGGTCTGGTCTCCCCTCCCTGGCTTCAACTTTCTTATAATGGAGCATCCCAGTACCGACCTAGTCTTTATTTCAAGTATTTAAAAATAACCTAACTGCTGGAGTGAGGAAGAGGTGATCAGAATTGTGGCAGGAAAAATACTCTGTTCAGTCATATAACTGATAAATTACAGAAAGGCTTGAGAGTAATGGCTGCTTATTGCAAGGCAACTTTGCAGTTTTTACAACAATAGTGCAACTTTTCCTCTCGGGTCCCAGTTTTCAGCATTTCCTGATGAAAGCTTGAGTTAAACTGGCATCTGCATTGCTGCCTGGAATTGTCTGCACCAAGGCTTACTCCTGTATTTTTTCTTCCCCTCCTCTCAGCACTTGCCACACATGAGCTTTCGCTGATGAGGTAGCTGGCACTGGGTTTACTGCCTGTCCCTGCTGACCGGGTACGCTCAGGGTTTGCCCCCTGACCGCAGAGGCTGCTCATGGCTGGAGAACAGCCGAGGGATGCGGAGCGCGGCAGGGGCAGCTGGAGCAGGAGCTGCTGTTGCCCCTGAGCGCTGGGATGTGTTATGGGATGCTGGAAGTGACTTCCAGCAATGCTTTAGTCCGGAGAGGTACCTCAGAGACACAGCATTTCTCTACAGCAGTGCGTGTGAGGAGCAGAGGGTCTCGCACTAAGGCTCGGTCCATGCCGGACGCGGCACCTCAGCGCTGGAGGCTGGCGCCAGGGAAGAGCAGCAG
>NW_009215449.1:11003-13341 GCF_000690835.1 Fulmarus glacialis
AAGGATGCTTATTTTACCTGAACAAAAGTCAGGGCTGCATATCAAATAGGAAGGAAGATGCACGTGCCTCCATCCCCAGTCTGGTGTTGGAAACCTGCAGCCGGCACTAGCTAAAGCTCTTTGAGGGTGGCACCAAGGCAGGAGAGGGCGCGTGGAGACCCCCTCAACCTGGGCACTTGGGCAATTCACAGCCCTACGCGGTGTCTGGGGAGCAGGAACTTGTAAAGGGGGGTGTTGGTGCGCGTCTCGGTGGTACAGAGCGGGAGGGTCGTTGGGGCGTGACCCCCACCCGCAGGGGGGCTGCCTTCTGCTGAGGGGGCAGGAGGAGGGTGGCTGTGGGGGGGGCTGCCCCGCTCTCAGAGAGCGGGTTTGGCACCGAGCCCCAGCCTGGCCTGGAAGGGCCCGGCCTGGTCTGGGCTTGGTGACGCCCCCACCGCTGCCTTCAGGGTGCTTTTTTTTTGGGGCGGAGGTATAGTGATGGGCAGCGTTGTTCACATGGGTTTTTTCTTGGTGGAAGGCTCAGAGCAAGGAAACATCACTTCCTCGGGGTGTTTCTGAAGGTAATACAAAGCCTGACACGCAATATAAACTGAGCAGGGCCACTCTGATCTGTATTCGGCTCTGCGTGCAGTCCTCTTCGGGCAAGCGGGAAGAGTTTCCCCACCAATGTTTCCCAATGTGTGTTCAGGCTGGTCTCTGGACCGATGCTACTCTGAAACCGGTTCTCTAAGGGGCTGTTCAGTGCCTCGTAGCTGTGTTAACTGCCCTCCCGTGTGGGCACGGCTCCGACTCTGTGGGCAGATTTCCGCCTGCTAAGGTTGTCTAATCGCCTGCTATAAATTGAAACTTGTATTGCTCCTTTTGGTAAATGCAAAACTGAATTCTTTTTTTTACTACACAGCTTGTTTAGCTTCCAGATGGTAAACCAACATGAAGTAATGGAAGTGCAACATAGTTTTGTTATAATGGATATGTAAACGTGATATTTATTCACTGCAATAGACTGCTGTGAACCATATTCCAGCAGTAACCTTTTAAATCCATCACTTGGCTGCACATAAGTGTGGTCTAAAAGGGAGTTGTAAGGAATTTGTTTTTTTCTGGAAGATTTTTTTAATCATTGAAAAGAAAGGGGAATGTTTTCCATCTTTTGCCTTAATGTGTGGACTGGGAAATGTCAGAAAAAAATCTGCTGAGATCTGTGTTTTGGGATTTGGGGTTTTTCCACGCTAATGCTATTCTAAGTGCTCTCTGAGCATTTTGAAAATGTCTCTGATAAGAAAACTTACTAGGAATTTCCAAAAACTCAGTTGATTCAGCTGTATTTAGGAGCAACGTCATGTACTTGGAAGTGCTCTTGCTCCTCTGTGTCTTGATGGCAGGGGTGAGCCATGGTTGGGTCCTCAGCCGTTCCCACCATTCTGGGATTCCTGACTCCAGCATCACCCGTTTCACTGTGTCCGTCACCGCCAAATCTGCATTTCCAGAGGCGAGCATCCATGCATAAAGCGTAGTTGTTCTTCCTCTTCACTCTGGAACAACTCTTCCACCGTTTCTGTGAATAAACAGGGCAAGCTTCGCAGCCTGCTTCCCTTTTGTACGAAGGTGCCGAAGTCTGCAGTACGAAGTCTGCTCTGGTCTCTGTGAAGACCGGTGGGGCTTAGTGCCAGGTTGCTTGGGAGCCGTGTCATTTCTCCCCATTTTTAGCTTCTTTTAAAAAAAAAAAAGTCAGAAAGGCAGGTGACACCTTGTTCTTGTTGGCAGCTGCTGCGTCTCCTGCAGTGAAATGATGCGACACCATCTCTTCCTTTGGCCACTACATTTATTCGGCAGGATCCGAGGTCAGGCACGGTTTGCACAGGGGGAACCACTGGCATCCAGCTCTTGCCCAGGTGGTGGTAGATGCTTTTGGCCTGATGCTGATGCCTCCTGTCTGCAATAACTACTAAAGCAACTGTAAAGCAAGGGAACCGAGTTAATGTTCTCATCAAATTCTTAATCAAAGTGGACACTGAGCCCCTCTGAACATTACATCAGCGAGGCCAGTCCTTAGTGTAAACAAGTGCTGTGGCAGAAACGGCTGACATTATTTTTAACGTGCCCTTGCAAAACTGCTAGCTACACGCTATCTTTGCTTACAGCTCTGGGCCTTGACCCTGACCTGGCACTGCGGTGAAAAACAGACACGGGAGGGACAGGGAGGCGGGTGTGAAACATCAAGCTGACAAATTCTAAGCAAGAAAGAAAACCCCCAGCATTTAATTAAACTTCAGGAGAAAATGGCTCCAAACGAGCCGCTGCCTTCTGGCTGCCTGTGACCGGCGCGTCCCGGGGGGGC
>NW_009215449.1:13375-16143 GCF_000690835.1 Fulmarus glacialis
CGTATCCCCCACCGCGTGCGCCGATGTCTAGCAGCACGCTGGCACGTCGTGAGCCTCACTTGTTCCCTACCCTCGCAGGGTCTGTCTGTGCAGGACAGTTTGGCCCACAACCACGGGACAACGCAGACGTTTGAGCTGAGCTGCCTGCGTTTGCCTGAGGAATTGAGGGGTAGCGCAGACAGCGTATTTACAGAGAGAAAATCGTACCTGCCTGCTCACCCCCTTGAAACTGGTGCTGGGGACCAGGCGTGAGCCGAGCCCCGGGCGCCAGCACCGGGACGGGCACCTTCCGAGGGCCTTCGCGGCCGAACCCAGCCAGTGTATTACGTTGTGTGCGGTCTGTCCCCGGCGAAGGCGGTGTCTGCTGTTTAGAGGCCGCGGAGAGGAGGGGACCGAGAGCCCTCGGGAGGGGTGCCGGGAGCAGGTGACAGCTGCTGGGCTGGTGTGTCAGTGAGTCCCCCTTTAAAATTTATTTTAGAAAGCTTTTTCCCAGGCACTGTGAATTTGTGTCTCAGAGGAAAACTCAGAGATTTTCCTGTACGAGGCAAGGCTCCTGGCTGGTCACCTCTGGAGGATGCAGCCGCCTGATTTTTGTTTTGACGTAGCAAAACCCCTGAGAGCTGAGGGCAGGTATTAGAGCTCTTTTATTTCTTTGTCTATTCACCTGTTTGTGTTAGAGGACCTTTCTTCAATCTCCTGAACCAGCAACAGAGTCTTTGAGCAACTGTAAATGCTTTTAAAACTGTCCCTTAATTTTGGCTACAAGGAAAAAATGGAAACATGCTAAAAGGACTAAATATAACTCAACAAGGTGTGTATTTATAGCAGTTCAACATGTTTGCTTCTCTTAGGACACTAGAACACACAAAAGTGTATAAATAAGCACATCTGAGAGAGACACAATAGTCAAGGGAGACGGGAGCAGGTTTCTGCATGTGAGCATGTGCCAGCGTGGGAGCACAAGCACAGGGAATGCTGGAGTTGCAGAGGGACCTGGCCTGGCTGTTACAGTTTACTGCGATGGTAGAAATCTCTCCAATGATTTAACGAGGATTATTTAACCACCTGCCGAAATGCAGTTGTTCTGGCTGGACTCTCACAGGCCATGTGAAACACTCAGTATGAAGGGAAAAAATAGCTGTAAAGAATTTTGTGTTGCATTTCCATAGCACTTCTAAAAACTGAAATTAATTCAGTTCCTGTTGTGCTCACGCCACCACCCCACAGGGCAAAATCCTGCTCCAGAACAGTTTTGCAAGACTGGAAGACCAAATCCTGCCCCTGTCCCCCCAAATGGGACTGGAACAGCTTCTCAAGAGAGGTTTGTGTGCTTCCCTTAAATATTGGTGAAGTGTGCTAAAACCATTTGTGTCCCATGTTGGTAGTTTCAGCAAAGAGCTTGCTGGCAGCAAATAATGAGCTGTTAGCCGTTAGCTTTGAAGCTGTGGCCGTGCGGTGGGGCAGCGCGGCTGCGCCAGCCAGGTGGGTGCTCAGCCCGGCCCGGCCAGCGCCGCAGGGGTCGGCACTTGCTATCAACGGTTTGGGACTGAGATATTTAAAACCTATGTGTATTCAGTAAACAACAGGGATAATCGTCAGAGAAGGTGATGGACTGTTTGCAGGCGGAGGTGAAAGTTCCTGCCAGCAGCACGGCCAGCCCTGTTCCTGAGTCGGGGGCGGTCCTGCAGGGGGTATCGGTCTAAAATGTTATCTTGCCACGTGCAGCTTCTGTTTTCTACGTTGTTGGTGGATTTGTAGTTTTAACACCTCAGCGCACTGCTATTATCTGCCAACATCCATCAGCAAAAGCGGTCACAGTGTGTCGAATGGGCAGATAAATCTATGTCGGGTCTGGTGGTGATGTACAGGAGCTTCCATCTCTTTGCTTTGCATCCTTTGAACCCCAGAGCTGCTGAACAGCGTTGCCTTAAGGCCTTATTCCTACTTTGTTTTTAACCAGGCCTGACAGATGGATTTTAACATCGCAACCTCTCTCGAAGAGCTGGACTAAGCGCATGCTTCACTTTAAATATTGAAATAGTATGATTAGGCTTGTCAGGAAGAATAAAATAGTTTTGTAACTTAAAAGAATCTTGCAACCTGTTTGCCACAGTGCTTATCTCTGCAGACGTTGGCTGTGACAACGCGAGAAGGTGTTAAATGAGGAGCGGATTTTGCTCAGGGTTAATCAAGGCAGGATGCTGGATGCTGACTAAAGCCTGAGCTCTGCAGGTCCACCCTGACGGGGAGCAGGCACGGGGGGCTGAGCTGGCACCGCAGAGCAGAGGGGGGAGGCCCCTGGCAGTTTGTGCCCTCGGGGGCTTCAGCCCCAGAGGCGCTGGGCTGTGCTGGGCGTGTTGGCAGGAGGATGGGTTCCCGCAGAACGAGCTGCTACAGAGGATCTGTGCGAATAAAGCCTTGTTTGTGTCAGGAAGCGTGTGGAGAGCTCCATCGTCTGCCACGTGAACCGGCATCGCGGGCTGATGGCACGCATGAGACGTGTTGCAGTCACCGGTGCCCAAAGGATGCAGGTGCAATCCAAACCAGTCTTAAGTGACACTGACCACCACGTGTTAAATATTGATGCTGTCATCCTCACTTGACAGTTGTGATTTTAGAAGAAAGGCTGGTGTTTGCGTAGGTGTGTTTGGGGAGAGGTTTCAGCCCCCGCTGGGTGTGTGGTGCCTGTGGCTGCCAGCCAGGCCCTGTCCCGCCACGAACCACAGGAACAGCTTGTGGTTCAAACTCCTCCAGTCTCCTGTCGTTTT
>NW_009215449.1:16222-22839 GCF_000690835.1 Fulmarus glacialis
GGCCCTTCCCCACGGCAGGGTCGCCTCTGCTGCACCGGGGCCCATGTCCGCACAGGCACCTCGGCGTCCCCGAGCCCTCAGCGTGCTCTGGGCGTCTCTCTGCTCTTTTTGCTTCCCTTCTGACCGGACCGTAAAAATGTCATTTTGCATGTGCTGGCCACCTGTGCCAGGCGCAGAGGGCTCTGCAGGGGGGGTGCAGCGTAGACCCCGCAGCTTTGCAGCAAGTTGGAAATACTGTACGTGGCCGGAGCCCTTGTCCCCAGAGCCCCAGGGCCGTCCCGGGGGCGGCTGCGGCGGCTCTGCCCTGCCTGGAGGCAGATGCAGGCGTGCGTGGGTGCTGGTGCCAGCCCCGTGGGGCTATCCCTCCTGCACCTCCTGCTCTCAGCTGCTCTCACCATATTTTTAGCTGGGAGGAAGAACTTGTGGCTGCTTTGTGGTTAGAGCAGTTGACATTTCTATGTATCGCTAAATCATAATTGCTTGGTCAGAAGTGATTGAACATTAAAAGTTATATGCCCATGTCGGTTACACTGGTGAAAAACACCTCTCCGCGTGAGGCCGATGTTCACCTCTGCAAAGGCGTGGGAGGGTTTGGACCCGGGTGACACATGGAAAAGCCTGGTGATGTTAAAACTGTGTTTTGTTCAATTGCCTATTGGTGGAGAAGGTCCTGATGGCTTTTATTTGCTCTTCCCTGTCAAATCTGTGGTGTATGAATATTACTGCCTTTCACTGAAATACGGAGGGTTTAGCTGTTCTCTAGGTTACGATGCACAGAGCTCCCTAAGCGGGCGCAGGTGACGTGGTTCCGAGGCGCGTCAGTAACTGCCCCGAGCAAAGGCTAAGCTGGGAGTTGCAAAACTGCGAGTGCCTCCTTCCTACAGGGCCTGCTTGGAGGAGAAAAAGGCTCGGACGGGGGCTGCCAAAAGCGCTTGGGGGCAGTTCCGCAGCAGCCACCGGCTGCCCGTGACTCGTTGGGTTCAGGCACAGCATTTGAGTGAAGCCTGCTGCTTTCTGGGCTGGTTTGCCCTTCGCCACTGTTAGGCGTCACTACCCGTCTGTATTTTTGCTAGGGCAAAGCTCCTTGAGAAAAAGGCTATGAAGTAATGCATTTGATTAACTTAGTTTGCAATGTTCATGAGATTTTGAAAGGCATTTCCTTTTAAAAAAGCTCTAAAGTGTTCTCTATTTTGCAGATGCAAGGCCCCTTTCTGTCTTTCTCGTGGAGCAGCAGACCACCGAGGTCCACTCGCTTCTTCCTTCTGTAACCACACCACTAACGGCATTGCTACAGCTGCAGAGCCACGCCAGTTTGCTGTTTCCTTTGCTATCTGGTAAAACTTGCTACAGTGAAAAAGAAATATCTCAGATGTTAGTGGTGACAGGAGTATTCTGTTCTTGCTACGTTTCCTGCAAGCCTCAGAATCTCTGCAATGCGAAATACTCTGTTACAGTCAACATACTCTAAATCAAGCTTTAGTAGGACAACGTGTTAAAAGGAACAAAATTTTTATTTTATATCACTCATACACACAATTTAAACTTCAGTCTTCGTCCCATGGTTCCTGCAGTAAATATCTCCCTCCCCAGCCCCTATTATAAAGCCCTAGCAGATTACAGCTGGAATAGGGGATTAGAAGAAAATCAGAACACTGTCTCTGATCACCGTAAACTCATCAGCAAAACCTTTTCCTCACATCCCTGATAATTTGCCAGCTTCCTTGAAAAGGATCTGTTGCCAATATTAGTTAGGGTGGAATGTTTGCTAATTGCTTGTGCTTTAAAATAAGTACAGATATACCCGAGGAAGTAAAAGAAAAGCCAGAGTCCCAGCTGAAGCACCTCAGGTACAGCAGCATGCAGCGGTGGGTCACTCCCAGGAGCTTTTGTAGCATGTATTCATTTTGTCACTGCATTTCAATACTTCCTTTCTTTTCTTAAATTTGATTCCTGAAACTTTATACCAGTAAATAGTCTTTAATTTGAACCTCTTGGTAGCAGAGTCAATATTTACAATATTTTTTTCAATTTATGCTATTCTGTTTATGTAAAAAAAATTATTTCTGTTGCTCCATTTGAGGTAGGAGTGAACACGATATATTCCATGAGTTTCCAGCAACTGAAAGAAGCAGGATTTAAAGATAAGCATTAGACAATTTCTTAATATGACTGCTGAAACAGTCATATGTGACAGATACTTTTGAGTGTCTCAGGATTCAGTACATTTCATACAAATAAAAAAGCATTATCTATTTTTTTCCAAATTTCCATTGGCATTAGCATTCTTTCCTGAAAGAGTAAACTTGCTTTTTTTTTTTTTTTAGAAGAAACTGGTAAAATTGGTGAAACATTTTTGCTGATACAGAATTGTGAAAATAAGGGGGGTGTGTGTATATATATACACACCGCTCACTGAAGTTACTCACGATTTTTCTGACTTGCCTTCATGTGTTTTTAGCTAAGTTACATTTATGAATACAGCATCTGTCATTAGTTTTTTGTTGTAACTTTCCCTCTCTGTGTGTGTTTGTGTCGGAAGTCAGCATGCAGAAGTCAGGCTGTTCCAATTTTGAGACTGCATCATAAACTTTTAACACAATAGAAAGAAATATAAATAGTATTCAGCCAATTAGAGCATCTTCTTATCTCGAAAGCATTTAAATTGTAACCAGGAAATACTAGCTCACTGCACATAATACATTTCTAATTGCTAGAAAACATTAAAAAACCCTTTCAGATGTAGGTTTTAGGAACAAGTATCTCATGGGGACAGACTCCAGCATTTCCAAATAGTCAGGGCTGACAAAATGAAATACGGGCTGTAATTCTGCAGCTTCTGCTAGGTGAGAAAAAATAACTGAGTTTGTTACGCAGTCTTCAAATTCAAATAAAGCCTTATCTATAGCGCCTTTTGCTCTATTATGCAGTATTTGTGTTGGGCAATTAGCTGAAGCAGACATTTATTTTCACTTTCCATTAATTGGTAGGTAATGGTGTCTCCCAAAGTTAACATTAGCTTTAGCGAACGATGACGCATTGTGGAAGTTCAAGCCACCCTATTCCTTTTTACAGTATTCCTACGCCAGTCCCGACGTCCTGGGGTCATCTTTGCTTGAAGAGAGTTGGGCGAATGAAGGATCGTCCCGTTTTCAGCTGCGCAGTAGCAAACAGCTATCAGACACATTTGGATGTTTTGATGGTTTTGAAGTGCCGGTGGCCACGTAGACAAAGAGCCCCGTCTCAACCAAGTCGTTATTCTCTCAGCTGAAAGAGGAGCTGATATTTTGGCAGCTTACAGAGCTGTTACGGACGCACTGAATGCTTCAGGCAGCGGCCCAGGGGTCCAGCCCTGTCTGGAGCAGGACCAGCTTCGAAGCGGGATCAGGCCACCAGCGCCGTGTCCCACCATGGGCGGAGGACGTCTCCCGGGGGCCGGGGATCCCGCGGCCCTGGCTGACGGCCTTCCTGGTGAGGGCTCTGCCCTCGTGCCCGTCGGGGTCTCCTGTGCTGCAGCCTGTGCCCGCCGGCACCACGGGGAAGAGCCTGGCTCTGTCTTCACAGCCCCCCAGCAGGTACTGGGATGTCCACCAAAATGCACCTCTTAGTCATGGATGACTGACATGGCGGGGGGGAAGAACCTATTGATTTGGTGGTTGGGATCAAATGATCTATGGAGAGGCTATGGACAATTTTATGGCATGTCTTTGTTTCTTTTGACGTAGAAATCTGTCATTTTCTATGTGCTCACATTTTGTAGCAGTAACATTTTTCCCAAGGGTCTTTTTTCTCCGGAACTATACTAGAATTACTTGAAAGGCTTTTTCCATTTTCACATTTTTATTTTAACAAAATTTTTCAATAAACAACAATAAAACATAGTGGTAGTGATTGCTACCCTTTTGTTGACCACTGCAAAAATTTCAGTGGCTGCTATCAGCATTTTTATATCAATCTGACAAAGAAATTTAATTCTTTTTTTTTAAAGATTCTTCCAAAATTAGGATTGTTCTGAGATCCTGCACAAAGGACTTGGTCCCAGCTGACATGGTGGCCAGAGAAAATGAATGGCTTTCTGCAAAGGCAGCTCAGGCTTAATGCTGCTGGGCGAGTGAAGGCTCTCGGGGATGCTCCCGTCTCCTCTGCCCCTGCCCATTTTCCACCCCCTGCTCTGGGGAGCTGCCTGCCGCTCTACTCCCTGGCCCCAGGCAGGGCTTATGGATCGCTACCGTAAAACTGAGGGCACTCAGAAGCCATGCAAATTCACTCTATTTATGCCTCTGTCATTAATTAATCTTTCTATGAGTGTCCTTTTGGGAATGCTGTTTCTCACATGGGCCACGGGGTGGGGGGGGAGCGAGCCTGTGCGCCTGGGACGGTGCCGTAGTTTTATGGCGAAGTCTGAAACTTTGGGCTGTAACTGTGATTTTATTCAATGCATGCAATTCAATAGAGTCTTCTCTACTAAATTATGTCTCAATAGAGACATCAGAAAAATATTTTCTTTGTAGTTTTGTAACTCTTTTTATGAAAGACTTTCTACTTGCTTGAATTTATATGGAGAATTAATTTTAATCAACAGCAACTAATTGTCAAGACCATAGTGTTGCCCTGCAAGGTTTGACTCAGCCTTATTCACACTTAGGCTGGAAATGAACAATTTTAAAGGAACTTGCCAAAGTAAGGAAAGCGCCCCTTTACATGAGGAAAAGAAGGTGTCTCTAAGCTCTGAGGAGAGTGGGAAATGAAATGGAGATTATCCAGAATACAATGAATGCCATGCCTGTCACCGGGGCATTTAGCCACTGGGGATATTTTATCCACTTACTCTTGGTAGCCTCCTCTCCTTCTTGTTACTTGCTGCCGGCAGAATTCAGTGTGCAAACTATACCAAGAACAAAGTTCTGGCACTTGCAATAATTTAAAAGAACAATATGTCAAAACCAGCTTTTGGTGGCATATTTTCAATGACTTCCACCTGAGGCATTGCCTACACGAGGACAAGCTGGACCCTTAATTTGACTTGAGTGAAATTCTTATAGTTCAAGTATACGCAGGATCCTGTATCACTTATGCCGCCCCTGCTTGAATAGTGGGTTATGGTTCTGATGTTCCTCCTTTTTCCTCCACAGAGATGCACCTGAAGGAGCTATTTCAATGTATACACCCCCTCCCCCACACCCCCCAGGCGATAGAGACAAAAATGATTTGCTGGTGTAAGGGTATATATTTTACATTTTGCTTTGCAATGCACTCTGCTGACAGAATCTGGAAGTAGTTCTCCTATTGCCCTATGCCTTAGTTTCTGGTACTTGTTCTTCTACTTGTTTTGATACTTGTTCTTGTACTTATTCTGCATTGTTGCTCTTTTCCCCTATTTTTCCTAGATACGCTGTATTTTTTCAAAACGCAAATCTCAGCATGCACCTGCACAGTCCTAGATGTACTAGTGTTACCCTTTAGGTCAGATATCTGCCTTCCACGCTTCAGAGCAGCGGTGGATTTCTCATTGCTATAAGCACAGTAAACTCGAATTTAATTTTAAAACTTTATTTCCTCATGTTGGAGACATGTTTCTTTCTAGAACCCCACCAACCTTGTTTCTTTAATTTTTCTCTCTAAAATTATATGGCTTTCTGTTTTAGGATTGCATATCCAAGACTCAAACAAGAAATTCAAGGTATTTGTTGATTTGAACTTTGCGGTGCTTCTCCAATCCCAGTTAAAATCTTGATATATTAATTTAACAAATTTCCTAATTTTAAAAGCTTGTTTTTAGCACCATCTAGAACAGTACCTAATGCTGTTGCTTCTTTTGCAACGGGCTCTCTGTCTTCCTTGTTTCTTAAGGCCACAGAAATGCAGTCCAAGGTAAATTAAGGGAACGTGATTATAAGGACTTCTGACAGATCCAGTAGTCACCAGCTAAACTGCATGATAAAAAGAACCGAGCTACGCCAACAAGTGAAGTCCCTGAAAAAGCCTGGAAGCAAAATGGCTATAATTAAAACCTGAAAGCAAAGACTTCATAAAGAAGTAAACGAAGAGGCGGGCTCTTTGTAAATGATGATCTAAAAAGTGTTCTGGGTTGTGAGACCTCATTTCAAATGTATTCATTAAATAATATTTGAATCATTTAACAGTTTGAACTCTACTGCACTGCTAATATCTTCAGGGGATTTTTTTTTTTTCAGTAACAAAGAAGTCTTTGTTCCTGCTCTATGCTTGGGCTGTGCCTTGGATATTAGTTGGAAACCCGATAGCCTGACATCGCAAGAGTCTGCGAGTACAATGCGAGTCGTCTGCAACCGGGATTAAATCAGGCCTTTTGTACCGAGATGCTGAGGGGCCATGTGATCTGGGAGAAGCGATGCTTATGGATGGCAGGAGATCTTTAACCCTTTGTGCCTGTGGCGGGGAGCCGGGGGTTGCTGCCGCGAGTGTTCGCAGGGGAGGCGGTGGCCAGCGCTGCACAGGGGTAGCCAGGGCGGCTGCGTGTACCAGTCGCTAGTGCGCCTGAGAAACTCCTGTCGAAAAAGCAAATACTGCCTTACGTGGAGTGGATGAAATCCAGCTCATGCGAAGGCCCAGGTGGAGCTGGGACCCCTGGCCGGGGCTGC
>NW_009215450.1:0-16169 GCF_000690835.1 Fulmarus glacialis
CGGGCCCTTCACCTTAGCGCCGGACACCTCACCCCAGCGCCGGGCCGGGCAGCGTACCTCAGGGCCGGCCTCCCCCCGTGAAGCGACAGCTTCAGAAATCAGGTCTAGAAAGTGTGGGAGAGGATGCTAAGCGGTGTTTGCATGCAGTATTTCTCAGGAGACATCTCCATCCTGCTCTGAGGTGTTAAGTTTTGTGGACGAGGCTTGGGGAGAGACAAACTCGAACGAGCTCCCCAGAGCAGTCAGATGAGAATGTGACAGGTCCAAGGCAAAGAGCTTGCAAAACAGCCCCCTACATGTGATTTCCGAGGCTGGAAGATCTATGTGGCAGGAGGAATGACATGATCACACTCTCCTTTCACAGACACTACTGTGTTTCAAACCTGAGAACTGTAGATAATTGTTAGAAATTAAAAGCCCCCTAAGTATTTGTGAAAGGGAGTTTCTGATGTGTTTTTTAAGCCGTGGCTTGTCATTCCCTGCCTTTCTAAAAGACCAGTAAGAATAAACGTGACACTACCACATTGTTTTAGATTTATAAACATACTACAAAGCCTAAAATGATATGACCCTAGCAGGAGTTCAGAGTTTTTGCTGAATTTCAGATACAGAAAATTGCTGCTGCACAAAAAACATCTTTACAGTATGAATACTAAATAAGTTCTCACTCAGAATATCAGACAACATCTGCATAATGATAACTTGCTACTCTGATGACAATAGTATGTACAGTCAAGATTACCATGTTAGGAAAGTTTCATTTACTTCACTAGACATGAGAGAAGAGCACGGGAAGTTTATCTTAATCTGAACCCTAACACAGCCTTCAGCAAAAAATACTGCAGCAAAAAAGCTCAGTTACATGTGGGTGAGTATAATCAGGAAAGGAAACATTAGTTGTCAGTAATGTCAAATAAAGTGAGAGCAAGGAAGCAATTTTCCTCACAGACTGACATACAGTCAGATAGATTATTAGACAAGATTATGTAGGCAACTCTGCTGCAGTACTTTAAGAAACAAAAGATGATGTCACGAAGA
The DNA here is from genome assembly GCF_000690835.1 of Fulmarus glacialis. Lineage (NCBI taxonomy): Eukaryota > Metazoa > Chordata > Aves > Procellariiformes > Procellariidae > Fulmarus > Fulmarus glacialis. The sequence goes on from NW_009215450.1 coordinate 1,039, forward strand.
TTATAGTATTAAAGAGGGAATGAATCATGTTCACTAATTGTCTCCTCATTCTGTGTTCTCTGTAAGCCATGAGATACACTATATTCTGCAGTCCGTGCCTAACAGCAGCCTTCACACTATGTATTATAAAAAGTTGTAAGCTATGCAGAATGCATAACTGTACAAAGTGACAAAAAAAAAAAATGTAATTCTTTCACCTGGAGCTATTGATCTTGAGATAGACAGCAGGGGAAATAGAAAAGGCAATTTTCTGAGTGCAGCCTCAGATTAGGGATAACAGAGGGCTAATGTATTTCTGGCTGCAGCTGGAGCTCTGCAGGAACAGTAGGCAGCCTCTGGAGAATTTCCTAGAACAGTTTGCACCTTCACCAGCACACAGCTCTAGATAAATCAGAAGACCAAAAGATGTCCTGAGTCTCAGGAGAGTAGCTTCCAAGTGGGGACTCTTACTGTCTAGGGAGTGCAGAAGACTGTCCATCATGGGAGCAAATGTCTCTGTTAAAGTAATGGTGGAGAAAACATGTATTTTTTTGAAGTCTGCATTATCATTCTCTTCAGGGATAGCTATATTATCATTCTCACATCTTTCTTTATCTATGAGGAATCTTCAGAACTTGTCAAATATAACTGCTTTTACAAGGAGAGAGAAACATATATGGATCTTTCTTACCCAAGCCATACGGTTGTAAATTGCATGAAATTATAAAAAACTTTGCCTAAGATAACGAGTTATTATAATTCCAGCATTCAAAAGACACCATCATCACCCAGATGCAAATTACCAAATTGGACATTAGCAAGTAAGTGGTGGCAATGTCTGGTGTGCCAACCAGTGAACTATAAATTAGAGACAGACACCCGTCTGAAGCTGGATGCTGTGCCTTTCTCCTTCCAATTTTGCTCAGCAGAAATATCCATAGAGTTGCACTTTGTTCCTACACAGCAAGAAAGATTTAAATATCTGCTATGCTGTTGTGCCCCTAACAGACAACAGAAGAGGAACAATTCCTCAGCACACAGAAGATGTGCAGCTGTGGTCTCCATGAATAGCACAGCGCTTTACCAATCTCTCTTTGTGTTACTTGGGAAGGCTCTAGTAAAATCTTTCTTTTTCAAATGTATCTCCTATAATTCCACACTGCTGTTGATCTGAGGCTGTGACATACCAGCGACTGGCTCTGGCTCTCAGACTTTCACCTCAGTCCTCTCAATTTTCTCCTCTCATTGTTATTTCCATTCTTCTCCTTGATAGCAGTGTTCAGTCTCTCTTCTCTACCCTCTCCTTGTGTAGCTCAAAGCTACGTTCCAGCACCCTTACCTTTCAAGTTCACTGCCCTAGGTAACTTTGCAGTATAGTCAAGTACATAATCTTGCTGTCTGGTAAGTGGTAGGTAGAATATGCTAAAAAATATTTTTTTTTTTACTCCTTACAGGACAAAACTCATTTTCAAGAGATATAACTTGGAAGTTTTAGTAAAGATGTAAATAAAAGGTAAAAGTTATTTCCTCACAGATTATGATCCTTTATGTGACCATATGTGAGGTGTGACTTTTATGTGAGGTGGGGGTTGGTCTCTTCTGCCAAGTAACTAGCGATAGGACGAGAGGAAATGGCCTCAAGTTGCGCCAAGGGAGGTTTAGATTGGACATTAGGAAAAACTTCTTCACTGAAGGAGTGGTCAGGCCTTGGAACAGGCTGCCCAGGGAAGTGGTGGAGTCACCATCCCTGGAAGTATTTAAAAGACGTGTAGATGAGGCGCTTAGGGACATGGTTTAGTGGGCATGGTGGTGTTGGGTTAACGGTTGGACTTGATGATCTTAGAGGTCTTTTCCAACCTTAATGATTCTATGATTCTATGATTTCTTGTACATCCTTTTAAACTAAACACTACAGGGAGAGGACACCAAACCAAAGTTCATATTATTATTAGGTACAGGAGAACAGAGAGACATGCACAGAGAGAATCCAGTTATGGGGCTGGAGCCCAGATGGGGGATGTTCTTCAGAGTTGCAGAAAGGCTGGCATAATCCCTGTGTGTCCAGCTGTGCTCAAGCGAAGACGAACAATTCTACTAGAAGATGCTATCCAACTCACTGCTTTTGGGTTACAGTTAAGAAGCAAAAAATAAAACCGGATGACTGGTGCTTCATAGTGCATGAACAGGCATCCTAATTTTTACTCAATACTATCTCAGGCCTCTAAGCAAAAATATTTTTATTTTTTCCTTGCCCCCTGCCATTGATTTACATTGCCCCTGAAACTAAACTCCTTCAGAAACAATTGTGAGAGAAAGATGAGGAAAATGAGCCCAACCTGAAACCTGAAACCTGAAAAGATTAGGAGAAAAATACTTAGTGTCTGAAATACTGATTAAAAATATATATCAGATTATTATGATGTATCTGTATCATAATTTTCAAAACCCACATACGATTAGTTCCAAAGTTTACGAAAATGTTCGAGACATTGTGGGGGGCAGGGGGCATAAATCCACTGAATTTTAAGAAAAAACAGGGAACTAAAATAGAAAAAAAGTACAAGGAGGGTGGTTGGAGTGGAGTAAAAGGAGCATGTAAGGGCCTCCAGCTGTGGAGGTAGGTGTGGAGCAGGGATTGGAAGGGGACCAGCTCCCACAGAACCCCAACAGGCTGGAAGTGGGGAAACCCCAGGACAGGGATCACAATGGGATGGTGGTATGGGGAGTAAAGCAGGGAACGCTGGCACGTGGGAGTAGGAATGTGGGGCACATAAATCTCCCTGCTGTGGAGACTACCTTTGGAGGCAACGGGAATAGAAGGCAAAGGAAGTTTTTGTTAGAACAGGAAAATAAGACATAAGGGATTGAGAAATGTGGGATTCCCATAAGGAATAATTGGGACTATTACACAGATTCCCTGAAGTGAAGGGGAAGGAGGAGGCACAAGGCATATGATAATACATTTAGAGAAAATAATCTAAATTGTGCTTACATGAAGCTGAACTCGGAGTTGGCAGCTACAACTCAGTAAAGAGCTCGTGGAGTCATCGCTGACCATTCTCTGAAGTTCTCCGTTCAATGTGCAGCAGTAGCCAAAAAACCTATTGAAGCGTTAGGCTTCATCGGGGCGGAGGTAGCACTTTGCTGCTCTCCGCAACCCTGAAGGACAGAGCTAGAAAAGGTACAGAGAAAGGCAACTGTCATGAGCAAGCAACTGCCTTGTGAGGGGAGCATGAAAAGGCTGGGACTCTTCAATGTGGAGAAGAGAAGCATGAGGGGACACATGGCTGAGGTTTACAAAATCACGAAAGCAGTAGGTAAGACAAAAAGTGGATGAGGATGATTGTTCACTGAATTCCACAGTACTGGGTAAACTCAGTGAAACTGTTACAAGTGTAAAACAGATGAAAGAAAGTACTCGCCTAAACAGAGTGGGTAGTAGTCTTCTGGAAAGTGTTACCCCAAGAGGTTCTGGAGGCAGACCTCATCAGCAGGTTCAGAAAGATTGGCAAAATCCAGAGGCAACAGATGTGTAAACAGTAAATGGAAAGGCTGGGAATCGCCTTCAGTATCTGGAATCCAAGAGCTGTGGATTCTAGGACAGTACTAGGTGAACAGACCACAAAAAAGTTTAGGCTTGTGTACTGTCTCCAAACAGTATCTCCTTCTGTCACTGCTGGAGACAGTATACTGGGCTAGATAATACCTGTGATAAATTCAGTTGTTGCAGATTACACTATGTGTGATCCCCGGGATGGATCATATCCATGCTTTCAACCACAAGTGTGATCTCTGTTAACTCTAGAGGTAGCTAATGGCATGCTGCTGTGTTATTTAGAATTTAAGGGTAATGCAGCAAAAAGCCTTTTCACATTTGATAAACCAAGATGTTATATAAAAAATCCCACTTTCACTATTAATATTCATTAGGCATCACTGGCAAAAGCCTTTGGAGGTTTGGTATAAATAGTTTTCCCTGCACGGGAATTCACAATGGCCAAAATCCTGTCTCCCATATAAGTCCTGAATACATAGATATCTTGCTAGGGACATTTAGAAGATTTCTAAAGGACAATCCAACCATATCCCACAATCCTTGATAACTGGTGATTGTTACCATTGAGTATCCACTACATTTACCACCTGAGGGGCTCTGCTACCATACGCTCCAGAAGAAATGGCCAGTGGACCTGAGTGGTTTGAAACCCTTGGATATCCATCCTTCGGAAATCCATTATCTCTCTAGTATCCTTTCTTCCCTGATGATGTCAAACAGCCATTTTTGCTGCTAACAGGTCAGTCTGTGTCAGTGGAAGACTGAGCAGCAGTTTTTGATCCATGAGAGGAAACAAATGACAAACGACCTATTTTCTACAGCCTTCTGTTAGAGGATTTTGATGAAAGCAAAGCAGAGGGGGTTCATCCTGCCATTGCTACACAGAATATGCACTGACAGCAATGCAAGTGTTGCCCAGTGGATGAGCCTACATTCTTTTTTTAAAAAAGGTTTTGTATGTAAGAAATAGAATTGTTAGGAGAAACAACTCAAAATACAGCTGAATTTCAAACAATGAGTTTCATATTAATTCCTTACGAATGTGAAAGGAAAATAACCGTATATTCTAACCGAGGAAGAATACAGAATGTGTTTTTACTCAGATTAAGTTCAGCATTTCCAGCATTTCAATTTTTTTGGTCATATTCCCCTCAGACATTTTCTTCACTGTAATCAATGTTTTTTTTCCAGTCAGTCTGCAGTAATCTACTTTTTACTGCCCTCTGTAGGCTTTGAAGTTTTTTTTTTCCTTAGACATTGGAATTTAAATATCCATCCCTGATTTCTTTAACTGAGAGTTCTGCCAGGTATTTGGGGGCTTGGAGGCGAACTTTTTACTTTAAGGTTGTGTGTGTGCTGTTCTCAGTAGTGTGCAGGAAACTTATTCAGCTCATGCATTACTTTCACACATTATGCAGATTTGTATATTAATTTGCTTTGTTTTCAAAGACACCAATAATTGAGCAACGTGTTATGAACACAGTCACAGGCTTATATTACTAATGTAAATGTATTAAATGCTTCAGAAAGATTTTGAGTACTCTTCAATAATAAAATAAATCATAGATCAGTTCCAGCCTTCTTTCAACATTACTGAAGTTGTGCCCCTGTAAAATAGAAAATCATAACTTTTCTATTATTTAATTATTGTAGGGCATACAAGTTGCAGCAGACATTGTAAAATAAATAGAGAATATGCGATCTTTAATGTGGGAAGAAGTGCGTATATGCAGCACTGCACCAGGACGCTGCCAGAAGCATTTTTCTCGGAGAGCAGCAGTAAGAGCAGAGTCCTATTAGTGCTGCTATTAAAAACAAAAGAGAGAAGTGCAGCATACTACTTTGGGATCAATATTTAATCTAATACGGCCCCTTGATTTTCCTCAGTAACCTCAAACAAGTCATATGGTTGTTTACAAAGGAAGATTAGGCCAGGTCTCTGGTAGTCAGCAGCCCCGTGCAGGGGTATGCACTGATGTGATTGAGCCGTTGATGGTCTTCTGTAAATCAGTATGAAGACTAGAAGTATGCTGAGATCATCTATGATTTCACAGAAATCATGCATCCCACTACTGTAAAAACTAACAGCAATCAAGATATGATCATCTTAAAAAGGGGGGCCGCCAACAACCAACAGGCAATATACCATGGGGAAAAAAATTCAGCTGCAAGTTTTCTTTGAAACTAATTAAAAACTTTCCTTCCCTGCAATTTCCATATGGATTTATAAAGCAAAACCCATTAGTAAAAAAAAAAAAAATAAAGTTAAGGTCTTCAATAGCCTTTATTAAAAAGAAAAAACAACTTGTTGAAACTAACAATACCTCACAGATGTTGTTCTAAGGAGAATTAGTTACATGCTCTTAAAAGGAAGTCATGTCAGTGTTTGATAGAGCCTTATGAGTTTTCAATCAGCTCGGGGAAGTGTGGTTTTTAACAACCTAGAAAACTGGTCCCACCATTCAAAAAAACCCAACAAAACAATACAAACTAAAACCAATTGAAAAATAAACGGGGAATGTCACTTCTTAAATATTATATTTGATCTCTGCTGTTCTAACTCTGACAGAAAAATACAAAGATGCAGTAAGCCAAAACGTAAACTACTTCCAAGCTGGTTTAAGAATAAGTGCAAAATTTAAATTCAAGCCGCTGGAGAAAACTATTTTAGCTAAGCCAAGATCTATATCTATAGCGTATGTGCTGTTATATAATGACATATAGGCTGCCTAAAAATAGCTGGTCAAGGTATGTACTTGAAGTTGCATTTCAGTATTTGTATTCAGGCATCACGCAGGGTTAGCACCCAGCAAAAGCAATGTTAAGGAGCATAGAGGATGGTAAAAGGCAAGGAAGGCACTAAAAGGACAATGCATTGCACAGTTTGCTGATATATTAATGAAAATGAAGGAATGTGGCTACCTGATCAGATGTTCACCTTAAGTACTTCACTCCTGGAATCACTGTGACAAAATTGCCTTGAGATTTGGTAATTTCACCTTGGGCATAACAGGCAGAATTCCTGTTGCATGTTTTGTGTAAGCTTTAAGAAAAACTACCTAGCATGAAGAGTTAACTACAACTGCTAGCTGTCATAGGTGTCCTTGGGAGTTTATTGACAAAGCACCAAGGTGACGGAAGTTTTACTGTTGATGCTACAGACAATCACAGAGGTGTTTTAGGATTAGGAAGATCATAGCCCGGCTTATCTGGTATAGGCAGCATAATAATACTGGTGCAATTCTGTCTGGAGTTAAAAAAAAAGAAAGACTGGGTTGCACAACTGGTGTGGCTACTATTAAACAATGTAAATATGTCTCAGCTGCTGAAAATTTCTTGTTCAGCTTTGTTTGAAGCTAGACTAAAAAAATACATAGACAAGCAAATTCTCCAACTACCATAAAAATGCTGAACTAGCTTAAATAAAACTTAAAATCTTCTATCTTTTGATAAAAATTATGTAAGAAAACCCCAAATTAAATAAACAAAAAAAAAAAAAAGAAAAAAATTTAGGGAATTTTTTAGAAAAAAAAATCCTAATGTTTCCTTTTATCTGAAAAAAAGAAAAAAAAAGTTCCTCCATGTTCTGATCTTGAAATTTCAGAACTTGTTTACCTTTTCTTTAAAATATGTATAGGTAATTTTTTAAAAATCTCATTTCAAAATTTTAAAAAATTTTTAAAAAATTGATTCAAAGTGAAATATTTCAGATTTTTTCAATTCCATGTTGGAAAGAAAAGTGGAAAAATACAGAACTATTTCCTTTATTCAACCCAATTTTTAAAAGCTCTTTGTCCTGTATCTGTGCTTTTGATACAATCCTCACAATAAATTTTCCCATTCTATACTTAACATCTGAATGCCCACACCACTTTTTGCTGCTACTGCAAATTCTTGGTTCCCATCATATTTTCTTTGCTGAATGATGCAGAGATAAATGACTGCTTACAGTAATGTAACAAACAGCCCATATCATATTTTTAAGCAATATTTAAGCCAATACAACAGGATCTCTGATTGTTTTTCTGTTTGCTTCTTTGTTTGTTGCAGCAGAAACCTGCTGTTTCTCAGCAGGCTAGAAACTTCTGGCATCATCTAATTTCAGATCCTACATTGCAAATAGTTTCTCTTAAAAATGACGACAGAGCATTTACAAAAACAAATAAAAGGGTTGCAGGTGCACATTACTGACTGTTTTTATTGTGGATTTTTAAAGATTCTGAGTCACAGTAGATATTTTTAGCTGTGCTTTTAACCACTTTTTCTGCTACATTGCCTAGATGGAAATATTTTAATAGTGGTTTGATCTTGGTGCTCATTTAAATTTAGATCCTTTGTCAAATAAGTTAATCTCTCAAATTTCTTTCAATACACAGATCTCTAGCTATCTGATTCTTGTACCACTAAGGCTGCATTTTCAAAGATACATTATTTACATGTCTTCAGACAGCAAGCTCTTTAATTATGTTTTTGGATGTATAATATACCATTACCAATTGCATTGTTGTAAATTCCAAAAAGGGGGCTGACAGGGCTGGTAGAAAATTTGTGAGGTTTCATAAAATAAATACCTGTGTTATTATTGCTCTTGTATATCTTAAAACATCATATGCTATTTATTGTTGACTCAAATAAGGTTTTTGTACAAGAGGCTGAAGTGTAACTTCTGCTATTATGGGCAAAGTGAAGTCTAAATTCTGTAAGATTTTTAAAATTCTTAGAAAACATCAGTTGTTTTTAGATTTGTGTTCAGTCCTTGCTCATTTGTGAGTTCCAAATGCAGATTGTTATTTTTATCTGTAAATTGATGACCGTGGGGGATTACCTCCTGATTACATGTTTATTTCTCATTTATTTCTTCTGATTAAATTTTATTTTAAGAATTATCATGTTTGGAGATATTTTGGAACAGACATATTTGTAGCAAACCTACCAGGAGGCAAAAGTCTGAAATGAAAAGTGATGGAAATAATGACCTTACAGATCTTCTCTATTTCTGATTTCTGTATGTTCTCACCCAAATTCATAAATATAACCAACTCACTCACCCATTGATAATAATGAGTGATGTAAAGTGGAGCAGGTGTTGCAAAGTTTTACCAGGGACACGGAGAACTCACTGTGTGAGAAGAGGAAGAACAGTTTGGCTTGTTTAGCTTTGTAAAACAGAGGCTGAGAGGAGAGTTATTGCTTTCCCTAAATACGTAAAAGGAATGGTTATTGACAAGAGGAAGAACAACTTCTTTCTCTAAAGGCAAATGTTAGTAGAGGAGCAAATTACTATAAATTAGCTATTAATACATTATAAATTAGCTATTAATACGTATACAATAAAAATAAGAAGAGGATCCCTGTATGACAAAACAATAAAATTCAGGAAATTTCATGGAAGGGATTATAATGTCAGGGTCTGAGCCCACTGAATGAAGAGGTCTTTCCTGCCCTATGTTTCTCACCTCTTAGGCAGCCCTGGTCAAAAATTGCATTATTGAAGTTCCCGAGAGATTTATCAACCCTGGGAAGGGATTGGGAAACAAATGCGTTTGTGATTAAACTTTTATATATGATACCAACATTGTAAATCTGGAATCTCTGCACATTTTTATCTTAAAGTTCTAGCTCTCAATAGAGTTATATTTTGCTGCCTCCAGGTATAATTTGTTAGTTTGCTTTTTTGCTTTGTTAAGAAGATGCAAGGATATATATCCTCAAAAGAACCTGTAAGTTTTGCAAAGGGGTTGAAAAGAGCATGTACATAGAAACGGGTGATTTTTCTTTTTTGCAAGTATTTTATTTACCACCCTAAGACTATTCACAAATTTAACCTCAAATTCTGTTATAATTTCTGCTGGAAATAATGTTTCCTGTGTTATCTAATGGTAGTGCATGGGAAAACTGTGTTCAGTTCTCTTTTTTGAAGTGAAATCCTCATCAGCCTACATCAGAAAGTACCCCAACTGTATACTCTATCATGGGATATTCCTATTTGCTATTTTTTGTTCAGTTAATGCACGTTAGAGCTGGACCCTGACTATCCCACTGGGTGGCCAAATATATTGGAAGCGTTTTTAACCTCACTAAAACAAGAAAGAATGAGGGACATGAGACATCAAAGACACAATTCCTATCTAAATACAATGTTTCAGCCAAAAGTTTAATTCCGTGACAGATAGATGATTTCTCCTGAAAGCTGGAGAGGGAGAAGAGAAGCAAGACTGAAGTTCTTGTCTGTCTCAAAAGCTGAGGGTCTCTCTTGCAAGGGTATGAATGTAATTAAGGACATTGCAAAATTGAACGTAAGCACTGTCACGTAAAAGCCTCCTAACCTGGTGAGGCAGGAGCTCTGTTGCAGCTCCCACCATGCATATGGACACCCAGATATTGTGAATGATCCTCTTTCTTCTTTGAAATGAAGGTGCCGGTTTCCTTATGGGGTCCAAAGCCAGAATTGCAGAAGACAGGTATCATGGATCCTTCAGGCAAAGCCTGCCAGAATGTCCATAAATCTGTCTCACTGATCCACGAAGACTTACATGGTAAGGGAGTAGCTGTCCTTGCAATTTATGTAGTTGTAACCACTGAATGTATGTGGATCTCCATAGTTTGAGAACCCTGAGAGACCAAAGGTCTGGATGATTTAACTGATGTAGCGCATATGCCAGAAATAAGAGTTTTGGATGGTCATGGAGAATTTGATCACCACTTTGACACTTTTTCTACCTCTCTTCTTTTTCCCCCTCAGGGAGAAAGAGGTCCAGGAGGATAGGTGGCAGTTCATGCAATTAACTCCCCCACATAGCCATTGCATTATTAGGTCTAGCATTCCTCCTCTAAAGTGCACTGCAAACTCAGAAGGAGAGGAAGGACTGGGCAATGGGAATCATAGAATCACTCGGAAATAGCATGATGAGAAACAGGCAGGTGATGGCATCAGCGTTGACGTAGACACAGATGTGTTACCATCATATGCATGAGAGACAAAAAGGGCAGAGGGAATTTCCTAGAGGGATCCCAGTTGAAAGAACCAAAGTTTGCTGCCTCTCCAAAAGCTCTGAGCACCATGTATATGTCCCAACTACCAAATCTGAAGTAAACCCCAAACCACATATAACGAAGTGGCAAGAAACCACACCACGAGTCATTCTGATTTACTCTTATTGTGCAAAGTTACTTGTTAATGTAAGCATAGCCAAACTTACGTAAGGATTTAAATGCTTTGTTGTATAAGAATAAATCTAAGGGCTAGCTATTAGGGGTTTTGCAAAATGGTAAATGCCTCTGAAAAGTAAAAAAACGTCAGTCAACTGTCTTCTTCCAAATAGCACACCTGGAACCTTCTGGAACTTCAAACCAACAAAATGGTGAGGGAACTGTGTTTATGATAGGAAATTTTTCCAGAGTTGCATTTCTAACAATTCAGTCACCATTTGCCTTAGGAATTCACTGTGCACAACAGCAAGTAATACATTAAAGCAGTTAACTTTTTAGAAACAGTAGTGCTATTTTACAGTAAAAGTTGATAAAAATAAAACATGAATCTTTTTACAAAACTTCCAGGTGCTCCCATGTTCTTTTGACATAATTATCAAATTAGTTTCATTTTTAAATTTTCAACATTTAGATGCAGTTAAGGGCTTTATTCTGGTGCTGTTTGCTTTTCCAATATACACAATTATAGTACAATGATATGTTGCTTTCTCAAAAGCAACTGGGAAAGGGGGAGACAGGAAAGCATGGATTCAAATATTCATTGTTGGATCTCGATGCTACACTGGGCAGCTTTTATGTGTTCCTGTGTATTTCTTTTGTCTTCTCGAATTACAATTTTACAGCATGCTAAAACTGTTCTTTAACTGTAAGAGAACATGTGAATAGAAAAAAGCATAACACAGCTGTACAGACCCTAGTAAGTAGCACCAGCCATAGTTGTAATTGAGAATGTTCATTTCAGATCCTCCTAGGAAAGTCTGTAGAAAGGCAAATGCAATAAGCATTTTCATTTGGGCACAGGATGTCACAGTGCATTCCTAACTGAGTTTGTAAGCATCAATACTGACATTTGCTAGCAGAAGAAAAATTCATTGAAGACAAATGAGTAACAAAACCTAGCAATTTTTAATAGAAATCCAGTTTTTGTTGTTGTTGTTTTGGTTTTGCGTGGGTTTTTTTTGTTATGTCTACACTTTTAACACGAGTTCATGCCTCATATGGTCTCTTCTGCAATTTTGTTAAACTTGATTTTTCTTTGCCCCTCTTTTCTGATTTTGAGTGTTCTTAGCTACCTACGCCAACCTGCATAGATAAATATCTGAAAAGCATGGGACTAAATAATAGGTCACCCTTATTTTGGGGGTATTTAAGATAAAACCACTTTTGAAGAGGTTGAAACGACTTTTCTTTTTTCAGCCAAAGAATTTAAAGAGAAAGGCTCACAAACCTTGTATGCTATATAGTTAACAGACCTTACACAGATGTCATCTGACTAAGGCAGCCCTTAAAGTTAATGCTTCATTGATACCGTGACTATCTCTACAGCTACTTTTTCTGTCTGCATCCTCAGATAGTAAAATATCAGTTGCTTAAAGGTTTTAGGTCATCTTAACAGCAAAATTTGAAAGAGTGCATTAGAGGAAAAATCTCAAACTGAAGTTTTCAAAACTTTCCAACGTGGAAAAGTAATATTAGGACCTTCTGAAGGATGAAAATGGCAAACAAAAACTATTAGGAAAAAAAAAAGTTAAATTTATTTGCAAGAGTGAACAAGATACTTTATGACAAATGTTTCCTTCATCATTTAAAGCCATGTAACCAGAGAGATTTGCAAGACTTGTCATAACAGTGTTGGGAAAGTGTATGCCCTACTGCAGTCTTCTAGGCATGCAGCAGAAAGGTGAGTGTCACCATCTTTTATTAGCACCAAGGGACCCACCCAGGAGTTGACCAGCTGTCCACAGCTGGTGTGATAAGACAGACACACCATCATCTCACGCCCTCTGGACAAAACTGTTTTGGCAGCCCTCATCCAGGAATGCTGAAAGGCTTTAAATGTCCTCTGATGTTTATATACATAATTCCTTGATCAGATGGATCAGAATATACTGTATTTTTTATTAGCACCAAGGGACCCACCCAGGAGTTGACCAGCTGTCCACAGCTGGTGTGATAAGACAGACACACCATCATCTCACGCCCTCTGGACAAAACTGTTTTGGCAGCCCTCATCCAGGAATGCTGAAAGGCTTTAAATGTCCTCTGATGTTTATATACATAATTCCTTGATCAGATGGATCAGAATATACTGGCTGACAGTAAAAAAGGGTAAGAGGGGAGTTCAGGGTGTAAGCTAGGATTCAGGTGATCTGAATCCAAATTCCTTTTCCAACATGGGCTTCCTCTATGTCTTCAGCCAAACTGCTGAGGCCTATTTCAATGTGCGTATGTGGAACATTCATACTGTAGACATCAATCTTAAACTTCCCACCAGAATCCATAGCACTGTGTTAGGTGCTCATGATTCCCATACTGGGCAGTTCCCCGCTGGAAGTGTTTGCAACCTGAGAATGACATTTGCAAATGCAGGGAACTACTTAAGCAAACCAGTAAGAAACTCCAGGGAGGGGTATCAGGAAGGAGCTGTGTTCCTGACTAAACTAAAATTTAATTCTGTGCAGAATGATGAATCCTATTCTAGAATGAGCTAATGGTGAATCCTCTTCTAGAATGAGCTATTTAAGACAAGGGCTAAGCTCAGTCCTTTCTTGCCAAAGGGAAAATACCCTGTGCTAACACGATATTTAATTTTTTTTTTTTCTTCACAGCTTTTACTCAAGTGTCTGTTTATTCAAGAAATAATTATTTGTACAGGACTTGTACAGATCTGCCCTTTACCCACCTGTGTCCCAAGCCATCTGGATGCAAGCACGCTACAGTCAAAAGGTGCTGTGTTTGACTTAAAAATCCCACAGAAACGAAGTGTTTTGGGACAGGGCTGGCATCCACTGGCTTGGAGATAATGAGTCAAGTACAGGTGAAGCAAAAGGCTGTAAACCTAGGCTGGTTTTTAATGTTAGGTAATGGAAAGAGTCCAGGTGAGAGCTCTCCTGCTTTTTCCCTGCAAGTGAAAATTTGAAGGTTGGAATTTGGATGTGGCGGTTACCACATCTCTCTCTCTCACACAAGCCAAAGAAGCAGAAGTTACAGCGTTTGGCCAGTGCTGTGGAGCAGCGACCCATGTCTTGGTTCCCTTTGCAACCAATAACCCAGCATTCCAGTGGGAATCTCCCCTGCTGCAGTTCTCACCAGAGAGTTACGTTCTAGTTCCTTCCCTAATACTTCATTCCTTCAGAAAGGTAATAGGAGGAAACTTCACAGGGAGCTTAAGTGTGACAGATCAAAAGCATCTTCCCCACAGTATTTAAAAATTTGGTAGAATGAATAAGGAAATCTAAAGTCCAAACTGGGCAGAATGGAGATTTAGAAACAGGCTTTCCTATTCACGGGGAGTGAACTAACCATGAGCAATGGGGTATAATGGGGCTTTAGAGCAGCACTGAAGTCAGTTGTACAACGCTCAACCCTCTGGGTGTCTCTGGAAGCTCCTACTGGACTGGGCTGCATTGACGAGTGGCAGCTTTCAGAGTCCCACTGAAGAGGAGGCCTGAACCGAGATTCACATCACTTGGATATACCAAAATTTGAATGTCTAAAAGGTCAGGTACCTTATGGTGGGTTGACCCTGCCTGGACGCCAGGTGCCCACCAAAGCTGCTCTGTCACTCCCCTCCTCAGCTGGACAGGGGAGAGAAATTATAACGAAAGGCTCATTGGTCAAGATAAGGACAGGGAGATCACTCAGCAATTACCATCACAGGCAAAACAGACTCGAGGAAATTAATTTAATTTATTACCAATCAAATCAGAGTAGGGTAATGAGAAATAAAACCAAATCTTAAAAACACCTTCCCCCCACCCCTCCCTTCTTCCCAGGCTCAACTTCACTCCCAATTTCTCTCCCTCCTCCCCACATGAAGCAAGGCCCCTTTAGCACCCACCTAAAACCTGTATCAGCAAAATGTAGGTATATCTATTGGGTTTGCATGGCAAGATTTTGGTAGCGGGAAGGCTACAGGGGTGACTTCTGGGAGAAGCCGCTAGAAGCTTCCCCTGTTTCCGATAGAGCCAATGCTCTATCGGGGACGGGGAATAGGGGTTGTGGTCAATTCATCACATGTTGTCTCTGCCGCTCCTTCCTCCTCAGCGGGAGGACTCCTCACACTCTTCCTCTGCTCCAGTGTGGGGTCCCTCCCAAAGGAGGCGGTCCTCCATGAACTTCTCCAACGTGAGTCCTTCCCACAGGCTACAGTTCTTCACGAACTGCTCCAGCGTGAGTCCCTTCCACGGGGCGCAGTCCTTCAGGAACAGACTGCTCCAGCGTGGGTCCCCCACAGGGTCAAAAGTCCTGCCAGCAAACCTGCTCCGGCGTGGGCTCCTCTCTCCACAGGTCCTGCCAGGAGCCTGCTCCAACGCGGGCTTCTCACGGGGTCACAGCCTCCTTTGGGCATCCACCTGCTCCGGCGTGGGGTCCTGCATCGGATGCA
>NW_009215450.1:16185-20728 GCF_000690835.1 Fulmarus glacialis
CCATGGGCTGCAGGGGGACAGCCTGCCTCACCATGGTCTTCACCACGGGCTGCAGGGGAATCTCTGCTCCGGCGCCTGGAGCACCTCCACCCCTCCTTCTTCACTGGCCTTGGTGTCTGCAGGGCTGTTTCTCTCACATATTCTCACTCCTCTCTCCAGCTGCTGTTCTGCTGCAGTTTTTTTTCCCCCTTCTTAATTGTGTTATCCCAGAGGTGCTACCACCGTCGCTGATGGGCTCGGCTTTGGCCAGCAGCGGGTCCGTCTTGGAGCCGGCTGGCATTGGCTCTATCGGACATAGGGGAAGCTTCTAGCAGCTTCTCACAGAAGCCACCCCTATAGCCCTCCCGCTACCAAAATCTTGCCATGCAAACCCAATAGATACCTACATTTTGCTAATACAGGTTTTAGGTGGGTGCTAAAGGGGCCTTGCTTCTTTTCGTTGAGTTGGGCCTCTGCGCCATTCTTGTGAAATACCACAACTTCCCAACAGTATGGGTAGGATGGGTGAATGTAGTTAGCTACCACTATCCTCACAGTATGTAGTGGGGTCACTGTGAGAGCTATCAAAAGATATATATAGCTGAGGCAATATGAGCACAGATGCGTAGCTGTATGAATACTTACTTGTCCAATTTACTCTTTTTTGTGGTATATTAATTGATGTGGAAATATTATCTCCTAAGAACATTTCTGCAAATTTTAATTATAGCCTACAGTTCTGTTAGATACGCTCTAGGGCTGAAAGCTCAGGATATTTCCTTAACATTTCTTCTATTTGAACCAACAGATAAATGTTATCTGGAATAGTGATTTTTCCCCTGATGGTATAATACAAAATAAAAAAATCCTAAAATTCCCATCTCACTGAAGTAATACCATGAAAGAAGATACACGCAGAAGTTTGGGGCAAGCAAACTGTGAAGGTATGAGAGCATTGGCAGCTCACTGGCCCAAAAGCCTGAAGCTCTGCACTGGAGGCCTGCTACCAACTCAGGCACTGACTAACGGGAAGTTGGGCAAACTATTTAAAGAGGAATTTTCAAGTGAACTTTTGTAAGGTCCAAATTTAGTAATGCTATGCTTTCATATACTTTCAATAAGAGGACTGACTCGTTAGACGAGAAGGTTTCACATCTGTAAAACACATAAACAAAAAAACCCCTATCCAAACAAAAGCAGTTTGGATGGAAAGGTACATCCAAACGTAAAAAATAAATGCCTTTATGTAGACTGTCATGAGTAACTGAATGTGTTTCTCCCCAAGAAAATTCTCCATAGGAAAATGATTCTTTTCTCCTGTTTGTAGACATAATATTGTATAATAGGCTTCTAATTGTTTTTAGAGTAGTCCTATGACGCAGATTATTCAAAGCTGTGAATATCTAGGCTGACTGAAAGAAAGAAGCTTTCAAGATACATATCTTAGTACCAGAATGAAAGGTCAATTGCATTCTGTATTTCATTTCTCAGGACAACAGGATACTTCATTGAAAATTAAGATGGTTCTCCCAAATAAAGGTCATCTGGTCATCTACCATAGGCTATGCCAAAGGGTTGACTGCAAGAAATGTCAGTTACCATTAAGATAGATAGATATCCCAGGAGTATAAGCACATGATGTTGCTTTTAGCAGCTTTTATTCTCCTTTAAAAGAGATCATGTGTGCAGAAACTTTGGATACTGGCATTAGGATCCTGGGGCGGCTAGCTGCCAATATTGCCGTGCCTTTGGGGCACTGTCACTCTGGTGTAGTGCTTGTGATTGAGTGCTTACGTTATCTGGGGAGATGATTGTGTTCAGACATCAGAACCTTGGTCTACATTACACAGTTTTAAAACACAGTTGTGTTAGAAATTTGTAGAGGAAAAAACATCATCATGCTGTACTTGAACATAGTTACGCAGGCAAAAGGTACTTTCAGCCATGTCAAATTAGTGTTAATTGGATAGTGATAAACTCAGGGGGGAAAAAAATCCTTGTCTGGCACACACTACATCTCTATTCAGCAATGGCTAGAAGGTTTTGGGCTTTTTATGATATGCTTGCTTAAAATTTCAAAGTAATCCAAGAAAATAGTCCAGAAGCAGAATCCAAAGCCTGATTTCCTATGGATTTCTGCCTACTGGGAACTAAAGAATGAGTTTCCAAATGAAACATTTGTTGTCATTTACAGAATTTATAGTTATGCTTTCCTTTCTGGATTCTCTGACATTTGATAAATCATGAGGTGACACTACAGCCATTTTTTTTCTTCTCGGTCTTTCTGCTTGGCTATGTCATAAAACTCACCTTTCTTAAACTAGTGCCATCTTCCCGCCTTGGAAGTTATCGAAAAGCACAGACAGAGAGAAATGGACAGAGCAAGGCTGCAATTGCATAAATTTCACTTACGAAACAAACTGGGAGGAAACACAAGGGCACCTGAACATTTGCTCCCGCAGTTGAAATATAATTTTAACACCTCTGTATGTAATACTGAATTGCTGTGACAATGTAGATATCTTGCCCATGGAGAACTGGTAAAATAGAGAATACATCTGAAGATAATCCATAACTCTATCACTCACCTGAAGATAAAAATCCCCACTGAAGATTTTCAGGGAACCAGAGAATAAAACAGATAGTCATTCTTCCATTTCCGCAGCATACTCTTCACTGTTTCTGGAGAGAAAGATGATGGCTTTCAAAGGGACTAAGACACCACATTGTATATATAACACATCCCACTGAATATAATCAATGACAGCTTATCAGATTACTGACAAAAGCCCGGTGTATTTTAAAAAAGTATATGCTTCAAGACAACCTTTCCCAGTGACTGATTGATGAGAATAGTGAATCTGTTCACTAAGCTCGTTTGAATCCAGTACAGTTAGCAAATGCCATTCTGGTACAGGAATGTGAATCAGACAAACATTTGATGGAGCAAAGACGAATGCTATAGAAGAGGATATGTCACAGAAAGGATAAGGTCACCTTAGTTTTACTTTACATTTATGTTGACAGCTACCTTTGATGTACGTCTGCACTTATCTGGTTTGGAAGTTTTTAAAAAACTTTCCTTTTAAAGAAGCTTAATTGAAGCTAGGCAAGGCAGAGTTACTTTCTACAGTTAAGCTGACAAAAGATTTTAGAACTGTAAGCTGCAGCATACCCTTAATGGTGGGAAGAAAGAATATGGCCACGTAAAGTGGTTTCACCCTTCCTGTGCTGCACTCAGGCCTGTAGCATCTTTGCAGCACAGAAGCAGAACGACTGGTGGCTGATAAATGGAGACTGGGGAGGTGGTCTAGTAGCTGAGGCACAAAGCATTCATGACCTACCAACAGATTGTAAGAGGAAGATTTACTTGTCTTAAACTGTAAAGGACATGCTAGCACAATATATCATTTTGTAAACCTCTGGAAATGTTGTTCTGAATGTCATTCTCAACAGCCTTTCATGCTGGACACTGGTTAATAGAGATTTAATTGTTTATTACTACTCTTGATAGTCACAAACCTATGGAAATGTTTCAGATGTGTAGTAATACGTGTGGTTGAACTTTATTTACAATAGACTTATTTACAGATACAATGCATTCTACAGCATTTGAAACTAGCTCAGTAGAGAAAAAGATGTAGAAGGTGTCAGTACAAATTTCTTGAGAAAACTTAAAATAAACTTAGGGCTCTCAGTAAGGAATGCTTCTGAACTATCATAAAAGAAACAAGCACCACAGCACTTACTGCACTGAATAGGACCTGCTATCTCCAGGAATTTACTTTAGAAATTTGTATTTACGATATGCATTATGGAATTTCATTACTGTGAAGTATATCAATACTTCACAATAACCTTGTAGGAATAAATAGCATTTCCCTACTCTATTTCTAAGTTTAGAATTTGGAGTACAGTGAAATACAGAGAAATTGTCCGAGCAGCCAGGGATCAGCTTAGGAAAGCTAAAGCCCTGATAGAATTAAATCTGGACAGAGACGTCAAGGGCAACAAGAAAAGCTTCTATGTGTACGTCAGGGATAAGAGGAAGACTAGGGAAAATGTGGGCCCTCTCCGGAATGAAACAGGAGACCTGGTAACCTGGGATACGGAGAAGGCTGAGGTATTGGGTCTTAACAAGAAAGGGCAAAGGCCCCCCCACCAAAGCCACAGAAGGCAAAGGCAGGGACTGGGAGAGTGAAGAGCTGCCCACTGTAGGAGTGACTACATCAGTGGACACAGGAAGAGATGTCGTCTATCTGGACCTCTGTAAGGCCTTTGACCCAGTCCCCCACAACATCCTTCTCTCTAAACTGGAGAGGTATGGATTTGATGGGTGGACTGTCTGGTGGGTGAGGAATTGGTTGGGTGGTCGCATCCAGAGGGTAGTGCTCAACAGCTCAATGTCCAGATGGAGATTGGTGATGAGTGGTGTCCCGCGGGGGTCCGTATTGGGACTGGGTACTGCTTAATATCTTCATCAATGACATAGACAGTGGGATCAAGTGCATCCTCAGCACCCTCAGCACCCTCATCAAGTTTGCAGACAACACCAAGCTGAGTG
>NW_009215451.1:0-36304 GCF_000690835.1 Fulmarus glacialis
GGGTTGCGCTGATCACACAGTTCTTGGTGGTGGTGGCATTAGTACCATAAGTAGGTCTCCTCTGTAGAGTAACCTCAAAAAAAACCCCGAACTAAAAAAACGCTAAAAACAGACCCATTCAAACCTCTACTAATGTGGAGTTATTTGAGGTGATATTTCAAGTTTTAGTTTATGTTTCCTTTCTATGTTTTGTATACTGCTGTAATGATTTGCTTTCATTACTTATATCCTTTCATCTTATGCCATCTGAACACAAGTCTGAGTGTGCATACATTCCCATGTTCCCTCTTTGCAGTCCTTCATGGAGAGCTAGATATATTTCTGTCCCTTGCCTTCCCATAAAACAGTTCGGTCCTGTAACACGGTTTAATTTTGGGTGGCGAGGGGCTTGGCCAGTACTAAAATTTATAGACAAGCAGGAGTTCAGCGGTTAAAGGAGGGACCATACCCTCAGTTTGTCACCAGTCAGCCATGTGGGGCTCACCCTGGGGTGGCATATACTGCACCCAAAGATGTAATGGCAGCTGTGGATGTGCACACTACCTCAGTGGGCAGTGATGGATCAGATCCTGGGTCCATCCTGGAGGTCCAGTCAAAAGCAGTAGGAGACAGGGCCAGAGACAGAGCTGGAGACAAGCTACAACGTGGGTCTGAGAGGTCCATCCAGCAGACAAACTACCTACAGCAAAAGTCCGAGGTCCAGCCAGGAGACATCCAGAGGCAGGACTGGAGCCGGACACAGCCATGATGCTGCTCAGGCAGGGTCTAGGGTGCTCAGCCTGAGTGGAAATGGGTCTCCTGTGCCATGGGCAGAGGTGTGGGTGGAGGTCCCAGGTGAGGCCGGTCAGGGCTGTTAAGGCTCGTCGGTGCCCTGGCAGGGGTACAGAGCCAGGATACGCTTCGGTGATGCCATGCTTTGCAGCATGTGGGGTAACGGCTAAATTCCAGCTTGCAGAGTCACAGTGGGCAGGATTCAACTTTAATAAAATTCCACCGCAGCTCAAAGCTACCTAAACATGGGCACTCCAAATACAGAGGTATACCAAACTAATGGCCACAGTGGCAAACCTTGGTGCTAGATGTCTTCTCGACCAAAGGAAGGGTGAACTAGAGACATTGACATTACAGATTACTCAGCCCCACTTTCCCATTCTGGCTTAGAAATAGCTCTCCTTCCCATGTTTCTTCCCCACTTTCATTCTATTACCCCATTTGAGATGGACCTGAACTTCCAAAAATATACCTAAGTCTCAAAATCAATGTGAACATATTTACTTCTAAAGCTCCCATTTTTCCTCCCCAGCTTCCTCTGTGTAAATACAGGTGTTTCCATGTTTTTCCCCTTTCTGCCAGCATTCTGATTTCTTGTAAAGGAAGGGCATTTGCCAGGGTGAACAGTAGTTTCCCCATCACCTATGGGAATGGTGAGTATCTAAGTTGGCTTAACAAGACCCTGACAAATCAGAGAATTTCCTTTTATCTCCCAAACAAGACATGATGCCAAAAGCAATATATGGACAATGCAATGCAGTACTTTTGAAAGAGGGCTCACTTTGGTATGTGACACGAAGGACAATATCTTTAAAAGTAGCAAAACACAGATAAGATTAATTTGCTCATTTCTTGGGAATTACCCTTTCACAGAAAAGAAAAGTTCATGTTAAGGTTTGTGAGTGCTCTGGGATAAAGTCAACACTCCCACCTACTGGTCTCATCTGAGAAAGTTTTATCTTTTTTCCTCTTTTTCTCTTTTTTTCTCTTTTTAACCTTTTTTCCTCTTTTTAAAATTTTGTCTTTTTCTTTTCCTTTTTTCTATTTTTTTTGTGTTTCTTTTCCTGTTTCTTTTCTCTGCTTCTGTTTTTCTCTTTTCCTTTATGTTTTGCTTTTCCTTTTTTTGCTTTCCCTTTTCAGGTTGAAGTTCCTATTTTCCATCAAAGGTTCTACACATTCACACAGGTAGAAATAAACTGCCCCAGCAAAGGCATAATATTGGAAAATGCACATCCTCAGAATGACATATTTGTTCTTTTCTGACACTTGTGAAATAACTTACGGTTGCCCTGCTGTTGTGAGTGGAGCAACTTTCATCCAATCGCTGCATTCTGATAGGACATGAAATAATGCAGAACTGACAATGTCTTCAAAATGAGACAAATCACTCTTTGGCTCATTTTTTCAAAATCACTCCATTGTATTGAAAATCCTGCTTGCCACTCACTGTAAGAGAGATAAACGATATAATTTGCGGAATTTATTTATTATTATTCAGTGACAGTCAGGATCCCCCATGTTCATGATTCCACAGTGGCTCTCATTTGTTCCTAAGGACCATTTACAACTCTGAGTAACACACCCTGAGGTGCCTGAGGAAGAGTGGCAGAACGCCGACTCCAAGCAATCTTATTTACTTAATTGACCCCAGTGACTTTGTTTTCTTTTGCAAGTAGACACATCTCATGTAAATATGGGCTATAAAGACTGTGAGGCCCCACAGGAATGATTTGCTCCAGTTACCTCAGAATCATCTGTTATGCATACTTGCACGTTCATGATGGTGCTAGTTGTCCCAGCTGCAAGACAATGAGTAATTCTTACTAAGAAGCTCAGCTCAGCAGAAATCCATTTTGCCAAGTAATCCTTACATATGCAGGATATCTCCCACACACCTTCCTATGTACTGTTCTTATTTTTTGCGTACAGTAATTCTTCTGTGTTTTGATTTTCTTCACTATTGGTCTGAAAGCCAGTAAAAATACTGAGATACTCTCTACATGAGGGAAACACAGTATTTTACCTCAAAGCACTTCAACTGTTTTCACTCTTTTATTTCCTCATTTTTGTAACTCTTACAAGATTACAAATTATTTTTAGAAATGTGAGAGGAGAAACAGAAACACGGTTTAAAAAACCCTCCTAATCACTTGTTTATAATTTAATAGAAACTGCTATAAATGGCTCTTTATTATTATTTGTGTTACATTAGTGCCTATGGGCTCCAACCAGGAAGCACATGGGGATGAAATGACTTGCCCAGATTTGCACTGCAACCAGAGCCAAACCAGAGACCGAACCCACAGCTCAGTCTCAGACTTAGGGCCGAACCTTTGGACTGTGCCGCTCCCCTCCCAGCCAAGAAGCACATTTCCATAAGCCTTAATAGCCGGTTGCGTGAAACCAGCCACGCTTTGGTTAATGAACATGAACTCAGAGCAGAGTGCTGATGCCTAATAAACTGTTTCATTTAGAATACTTAACTGCCTGTAGAAGGTGGCTTAATCACCTAAGAGCCAGATTTCCAAAGTTATTTAAGCATCTAAATGCACAAAAGACCATTGACCGGGACTTTCAGAAGTACCTCCCTGTTTCACTCCTCTGGGATAGTCATTCAGCAGGTTTGGGCAGCTCAGTGCTTTTCATAGCCTGACTGGAGTTTTTGCTGGGAAGAGAGCGAAAAGGAGGCCCCCATATCACAAGTATGGTTTACACTCAGTGCCAAGGGATGGTGAGGCTTCTGCATACCTCCCCATTTCCTTTACCTTGTGGCTGCCCTAAATGCTAGCTTCAACTCTGCTAGAATTGCGAAGATCCATATTTTGACCAGGTTATGCTGTCTACAATTCCCTATGTGTGGGCTTTTCTGATGTGCTTTGAAATTCGTGATGCCCATTTTCTAACCTGCAGTTTCCCATGGAACAGCACTGACTGGTTGGATGGAACAGGCAGGCTGCTTTGCTCCCATCTCCTCCAAAGTCCTGGTTTGGTTTTTAACGGTCTGGCTAAATACTACAAGTGGGATGTGACCTCCATCCATCCTTGCTTCCCACTGCCAGCTGTAGGAACTGAAGACATGCACGCCCTGCAGGGCATGCTCAGGGATGCACTTCTTGTCGAAATGCAAGTGCCTTTGGTGACAATGCTTATGCAGGTCCGATGTCACAGACTCACAGGGACTTACCCTCTCATTCCCACTTTTACAAGAAAAGAGACACCATACCACCACTGTCTATGCTGTGATAGTAAGGCTTCTGCTTGCTGAAGTATTAGTTTTGTTCTGATGCAACAGTGATGTGAACTGTTCTTTCATATCCTTGCTGCCTTTAGTAACTGGGCACCAGTCTTTTAGTTGCCCTATACAAGTGGTCCAGTGGTCCCACCGAAAGTATCTAACCTGCGTAAGCATTAAAAATATCAGCAAAATAAGAGTGTTCAACCTTCTCGACAAGCAAGACTTTCCTTACCTCTGTTGGTGTCAGTAAGTCTGCCAGTATGTACGAAGTGTGCGTAACTCTGCATCCCTACTGGGTGCTGTGGGTTCAGTCTGCTGGGCACACCCAAGAGCAGGGAGGTTGTAGAAATAGCATATGGGTTGTAAAGTGCTGCAGGATGAAATGTATCTTAAAGACAAAATATTTTGTTTTATTGGATAATCCTCCAGCTGTATTAATGAAGTATTGGTTAGCAATGTTTATACATAAAAGATTTATCATGGTAAGATTGATTCCAAACTTAGATTTATTGTGCAAGAAAATGAAGAGGAATCAGTCATGCTGTCAATCCAAATTCATTTCCTAGCACTTTTTCTTCTGAACCAGACAGCCCCCTGGAAATACACATTTCTTAAACAGAAATGTCCTTCAAACTTAGCCCTGATGCCAATTTGAGGCTCAGCTTCATCAGCTAATGTTTTGATGCTGTGCAAAACTCCAGTATTTCTGGCCCAATTGAAAGGGAACCCCTGGCCCTTTCCAAAAGAAAGAAGCTTGCCCAGCAATGTTCTTTCATTCAAAGAAACACATTAAAAGCCCTGAGCATGGACTATTGCTGTACAGTTGGCCTCCCTACTCTTCTGCTGTACCACAAGCTTTTAGGTCAGTACTTTGAAAAAGAAATATATATTGAGATATTCCACCGCAAACCTTTCTTTGTGAAACTACAAGGTTTTTTGCATTTAACTGTCAAAACCCAGGAAAAAGTTTCCTGATTCAAGGAAATCCAGACTTTACAGTAGAAGCACGCACAGATATGGGCACAAACAACTTTGACTTAGTCTTTCATTGACTTTTTGGAATAATTGATGCACTACCATACTTGCGGTTCTAGATGAGATTTAGCGATTTTTAAAAAGACATGCATTTTTTTTTCATATCCCTCTTGATTTCAGTGAATCTAAATCGCTACATTTTTACTTATGGATTTTAGGTATAACTACTGAGGCTATCTTGAGGTGGGAAGTCAGTTGCCATTGAAATGCTAAAGCAACCTAGAGAGGAAAACCCCCACATTTTAAAATATTATTCTTTATTTTAAATCTGCCCAGTTCTAAAACCAGCAACTTTGCCTATATTCTTTTAGAAATGTTAAATTAAATAGAAAAAACTAGAGACGGTGAAGTTAATTGCTGGAAGTGACATATATGAAATTGTTTAGTCTTGAATCTGACAAGGATGGCCATCAGTTTTTGGTAAACAAACATGGTGGGTATTATTTCTAGACAGGATATGTCAAGTTTTATGCGTGCGGGCGTCTGTGAGGGCTCATTCGTCAAATTGGCGAAGGTGTAAAAGGTTTTAATGACCTCCTAAATCTCCTTCTCTGGCTGTCCTGGCAGGATGCCTTCCAAGGTCAGTCACCCAAATAAGCAGGTTCACTTGTATTGTAAACAATCATAGATCAGACTGAATGATAATCGCCGGTGGACCCTGGAGCAGAGAGAGCTATATATATCCCGCCACTTTCTTGTCAGGTCAGCTGTGTTTGTTCATGGACATATTAGACTTTGGTTTTCCTGAGCCCCTGCATCTTTTACAGTGGTCTTGTTTTCCCATTGTATTTGCTGTCTGGACAGGATGTTCTACCAGAGGAAGTGCTCCTTGTGGAAAAGGCGTCAATTAGTTGTCCAACTGACCCTCATTGCTTCTGACTACCTCGCAGACACAAGGTTGATTTATTTATTTATATATGAGCTTACTTATTGCTTTGCCATACGAATAAAGCAGTAAGGCTTAAAGGTTGCTGACTAAAGCAGGCAATAATGCAAATTTCCATTTCCACAATATATCGTCAGCTACTTATTTTATATATAAAATAGTTTTTGAATGGAAGAAACATTTAAAAGGGCAGAGCGGGTCAACAAGGTTAATTAATTGCCGTGTTGGCAGGCAGCTTTGTTTGAGAAGGCCGGGATGCTGTAATCATCTGAGACTTTCAAGGTTTTGTGGAGGAAACAGGTCATTGAAAAAAACCAGGATTTTAAATAAAGTGTCTGATAAATAAAATAGGGGGGAGAATCTTCTTAGCAATGTAGTGTAAATACTAGTAATCAGGAATATGATACACTAAAACATATGCATGTTTGGCGTTCATTTCCTCAGAATAATCTATTCCAATGCATAGGAAAGCAAACATTAGAATACCACAGGCAGTTTTTAAAAGACCTCTTGGTCCCTGCACAGAGTTCTGGCAGGCGAGGGGAAGCTCTGCTTGATCACACAGCATGTGTTATGAACTGCATTTGATTTTATGGCTTTCCAAAAAGCTGTCCAAAAAGGAGGTTGGTTGTTTTGGGGGTTTTTCCCCCTCCCTTCTTTTTGCAAGGGGTCTCAGCCATCTTAGCGTGTGTTTTTCCTCACCAGTTGACCCAGGCCAGGGCGGTATTTGCCAGGAGGGTAAGCAGCTCCCAAAGGCAGCAACTAGAGTACAGAGCTCGCTGGTCCAACTTGGCATAGTTGGGCTTTTGCTCATCTCTGTCTTCTGGGTTCCTCATTTTCCCCCCTTCTCCCATTTAAAATCTTTTCCACCCTCCTTTGTTTCTTTATTACAGCAGCAGCTGAATTTGCCACTCTACTGTGGTAATGGCAATGCAAAATAGCTTCTAAGATGGCAGCTCTATGGACGTTTCTCAAGTGTTTGAGAAAATAAGCAAGTGAAAACCTGATATGCAGGCAATGCCATTTGAAACCCCACACCTACTGCAACCGCTCGGAGAAGAAAGATTCTTTGTGAGCTGACCAAGATCCATAAAACCGAAGCAGGATCTTCCACCTGAATGAGTCTCTGTGGAGGGGTGTCATTAACTTGTCCCTACAAAATTCACCTATGCCTTTGACAGTGTAGAAAGAGAGATTTCACCTGCTAAAGAAAATTCAGTTGCAGCACCAGCTTAAATGGAAACTGCTGAAATGCTCGGCGACTTTAACGGCAGTGTCAGTGTTCGTCCGTAGTTGCCTCAATGTCATCGGTCGTTACCACATCTGAGGAACGCCAGTGGATTCTTGTCCTCACAACACCTTCCTCACATCAGGAGGTTCCCGTTTTACAGACAGGACACCGAGGTGCTGGGTAAAGCCGTGTGCGTCTGTGTCCCATCGCCGCCGTGCCTGCGGTCGCGCAGCAGGGGACACAGACCTCCTGGTCCTAGTGAAGCTGCCTATGGATCAGACCTTCCCCTCTGGTGTAACATGAGTGCAGTAAGGCAACCTCAAGCACCATTTATGGTATGTGTGGAAAAACCAGGCCCAAACTACACAAATAAGAGTGATTTTGCTTTCAGAAGGACTGCCAAATGGAAATCTTTTAGAGGATAACTCTTTGATATGGCTTCCGTTACTCAGGTTTTGTTTGCTTGCTTGAAGCAGAGTGTATTTAAGAGCTTATGAAAATAACAATGTGGATGAAATTAGGAAAATAAAACACAATTATTTGTTGTTTGGTTTTACATCTCATGTTTCAGTTGAAATGTTATCAATGCTTAGGCTCATTAGAGAACCCCGAATGGAACAAAACCACTGAGAGTTTTATGTTAGGCTGCAAAGTTGCCCTTACCAGAGGCAGCAAAGTGTGTGCAATTTTGTAAATACTTGGAAAACGTGGCAATTCCTGCAACATGGTGTGTCTACTAGATATTTTTAACACCTCAATGCTGGTCTCCTGAGGCAATTTTTTAAAAGCTCTGGTGTTTACTTGGTTCTGCTGTGTTTATGAAAGTTACATGGTTTTAAAAATTGGAACCAAAGGGACCTTCTTCCCACACAGCTACACTTGCAAAAACCAACAGAAAAAAAAGTGTGCCAGAAAGGGTGGGACGAAGCTGTTCTTCTTTGCCACAAAATGTCGGCTTCATCAGCACACACTGTCAAATCACTTTTTTATAGTTCTACGGCGTGGGCGTGTTGTTTGCCATTTTGTCATTGTTTCATAGCAAAGCCTTTTCCCTCAAGCCCTATTTGCACCATCTGTGGTTTCTGCACATTCTGGATTATCCAGCAGAAGAGTTGTATTTTTACCAGGATTTAACTGAAAGTAAGTAATTCTATTCGTTTTGCAGTGTTATAACCCAAACACTTTCAGATGTCTTATGTAATTATATGAATTGCTTAAAGGCAATACAGGTTGCTTCCCAAAGATTTATAATGCCTTCAGAAATTAGGTCATTCTGATGTTTTTTATTTTTAGTTAAAGTACGTTTGGCTCAGCTTTTAAAGCGTAGCAGTTTTCAGGTAACTGGCCAGACAATGTAACAAGGCTCAATTTTAAGAGAGCACTCTGTCTCCATACTCTGAAGGTCGAGTTGGTTGGAGGACACACAAATTCACTAGTCATTTCCCTCTATGGCTCATTTATAGTGCAGAATCTAAATAAGAAAGATGTGTAAATCTGGATCATTTCTTTATAGTCCTACCAGATTTAAATATGAACATCATTGTATGACCTCTCTAATTACAAAGCCCTATACCTCGTAATAAGATAAAATCCCATTGTCAGAATGGGATGGATCCCCCTGCTGTTTAAGTCACTTTTAAAAATTCCTACTGGTGTTGGTGGTGTGAATTTAGATTCCCAAACCCTCTTCAGAATCACCTGAAAGAGTTCACTCGTGCTGTTGAGAATGACACCATTTATAGAAACAGTCCAAAACCTCCTACGCAAAATGTCATGGCTTAGGAATGAAAGTTGAATAAATCGAGCCCAGCTAGGGAAGTTTCTCTTGGGACTGGGAACTTGGGCATCCAATAAAGCCAGTCATGGAAGAAAAAAAAAAAACAAACCACCAATGGATCTTGCTTCAGCTAGGTGTACAGACTGTACAAATCTGCAGGCTGTGTCTTCTGGATACCTATGTTTTTGGCCTCTAAGCGTACCGGCACAGGGAGCCAAATACAGAACGCTAGTCTTTCTCTTCTGGATCTATCAGTCTTGTGCACTACTGTTTTCTCAGTTGTCTTGATATTAAATTCTTTACATTACTTAAAAAGCACAGGAATAAGACAGTTTCCTAACGGCTTTCTCCGCGCTGACTTTAGAAAGTAAGAAAACAGATCTGCCACCCAGTGCCTGCCAAGCTGAAGTTTGGTTCTGGAACTATTTATTGAGTAGACAATGCTCTAAAAATATAGTTTTTTCATAGCAAGAAATGTAACACATACACACTTTACTCTGTCTGCGCTACTTCTTCTCAAACACAACCACAAACCCATACGTACTGCTCTCCGGAGGCTCGGTAACAACTACTGGACCCCGGGCTCTTTCGAAAGCCTGGCATAACACAGGCAGCCTGTGTGTGCTCATAT
Source organism: Fulmarus glacialis (assembly GCF_000690835.1). Classification (NCBI taxonomy): domain Eukaryota; kingdom Metazoa; phylum Chordata; class Aves; order Procellariiformes; family Procellariidae; genus Fulmarus; species Fulmarus glacialis. The sequence continues at coordinate 9,567 of NW_009215451.1, forward strand.
ATGCATGCACACATGTAAGACATGAAAGTATCTCAACTTCTAGTGATTGCTCGCACTTGCTTCATTACATACTTTTGCAATTCTGTCTGGTTGCATTTTCTACACTTGCTTTGTACCTGCTTTATGCTCAAGTAAATGGGGTAGACGAAGTGCATAATGCAGTGGCGAATGATGCCTAGAGTAGTGAAAAATAACAAAGTTACATTTCAGTATTTAGGACTTATGTCCCATGTCTTCTTAGGTAGTTTCCCAAAATTAGCTCAGGGAATTATGAACCATTACAAGATACTGGAAAAAAATTATGTAGCTGCTTGTGATGCCAGCAAAACTGAAAGCATGTCATCAGTGTATACTTAGTAGGTATTTATAAAATCTGGGAATTTCCACTTTCCTTATTTCATAACATATTTGTCTTTCTGAGCATCTCATGACTGAACGTTAAACACCACAACTTGCTGAAGTGTATTTAGTGAAAGAAAGTTCGATCCCAGCCTACTGCTGCTCAAAGGTGATTGCAAACTTGGTGTGTGATGTGGCAACACGTAGAGTGTACCTGAAGCACTCTGCTACAGGCTGTATTCCCCTCATTCATGGATGTATAGGTCCTTTTCATCTTTCTTTCTAGTTGCAGCCTGCTGGTAGGCTGAAGCAATTACGGGTGTAGAAATTTGCAGGGGAAAAAAAAATTAATGAACGGTCAATTGAAATTTCCCCCAATCATTGGTCAGTATATTTAAAGAATTACTACAGTAATTATATTTTATGAGCATGAGTCATTTTTCTGTTTTTAAAAAAGTACTTCACTTTACCCATCTCTTTTAGTACATTTCCATTTGGTGTGGTTTGGCTGCACGGAGAAATGCGGCAGCTGGTTACTTGAAAATATTTAACAAAGCGCCAGATTCCTCAGCTCTGGCATACCTGTGGACCACATATATGGACATAATTGTAAACATCTGTCCACCCACCCATGTAACAGCTAAGAGGAGACATTTAAGAAAAAGAAGGCTGAAGTAGTCAACTTTGAGGGTGAGGAACTGCAGAACTACCTATTTGTATGTTTGTTTATTCATAATGTGTTACCAACTAATGGTCTTCAGAGACAAATTCCTCTGCGATTTTCACAGGAGGGCCATGACAATGCAATATATTGCAGTATCATAATATATACTCACTAAACCAAGCAATGATAGGTCACAACAAAAGCATGAAAATTTTAAGAGCCTTCTTACCAGTTAAAGAAGGACTTTCTATGGTGTCTGTGAAACAATGAAGAGGAAAAGAAAAAAGCCTTGGGCATGCATTGGGAAATGTACCTTGGAACTAGTTGTGTGAAGAATAATTCAACTTAGATTTTGTGAACCAATTAAATTACTTTAGCAGTCAAAACTGAGACTCCAGATCCAAACTAATCTTCTTGCCTGCAGTGAATCGCGTACCAGGGAGCACTGATGAGTCCTTGCTAGTCCTGGTTTGGTCTGAACCTCTATCCAAGCTCACCCTGACCCAGGCATCCTGAATTCAGCGGTTGCCATCAAATTCAACAATGACTAGAGTCACCTCAGTGTATTTTCTACCCTCCAAAACTGGTTATATTTATGATCTATATTCAGATCCTCTTCTGGAAATGAGTCTTTCACAGTAGCTTGAATGATCAGAACTAAAGTCCTCGGCTAAAATTATTCAAGCTTTGGGATGCTCAAAATCTAGACCCACAGTAAAATTTGCTTATTTATATTATATTCACATCAGTTATACTCACTGGCTGTCACACCAACACCATCCCTTTCCTCTAACCCACCTTCTCCCCTCCGCTAGCTATTCAAACAGCAGAAAGGCAATTGTTGAGATCTGGGAACGCCTCAGAACTGGTAGAGGTGACAGAGCCAGCACCATGATTCCTTGAACTGTATGAACAGGATATTTGGAAGCGAGACAATTCTGGGGAGCTGGTATGCTTATGGAGGAGCAGGGAGGAAAGTGACGCTTGTTGTAGACCTTCAGCTCCCGGGACTGTAAACAGGGTGCAGATGCGTAGCTTAGAACAACCCCGAGGCTGCTCTAAATCTCCTCGAAATTATATAAGGATACACGGTGAGCCTAGGACACGCTCTATCATTGGAACAAAAGTGATTTGCAACCATCTTCCTCCTCACCCAGTTAATTTTATATATACTATGTATAGACTTTGTACAAGTTAAGAAGATATAGCTCACATTTATTTCTTTCAGTGGAAGCCTCTTCCTTGTACAGCAGTGCTGTCCTGCGGGTCAGACAAGCGCTCTCATTAATGCACCTGAGGCAATTTAAGACCCTGCAATGTCCAGCTGTCCACCCTGGCCTGCTGCCTGGGACTTCTGCCCCTGCCAAGGAGGCAGTGGAGTGGAACACCCCAGCAAGGATATTCAAACCCCCTCATACTGAGACTTCATCCATATGCAAATGTTTTAAAGCTAAAACTGAGTGCTCAGTTTACTACATATGCAACCAATCCACAATGAATTACTAAACTAAATACTAACTTTTTCCTGCCCATTTATTTCTCCTTCTCTTGCCGTTAGACTCCAGCTTCTCCTGAAAGGAAAGGGACATCTGTCTGAAGAAATTTACCCTGGGCAGAAAAGAGGTTGAGCACATGGCTTTCCCTGCTATGTCTCAAGGCTCTGTGAAAAACCATACAGGTGAAAAAAGATCTGTCAGTGCAGTGTTACAAGAAGCAGAACATGCATTCACAGCCTGAACAAAAGTAAAATTGAGGATGTGGTGTGGTACGGTATTTGCTTGGACTGATAATTTCTGGCTGGTCAAGGTCTGAATGCTTTGAATGGACTTCATTTGCCATTTGGATGTACCTCATGGTGATTTACAATTGATACGATACTGTGATACCATTACTCACTGTACAGCTCCACAGGCGCATAATATATAAAATCTGCACCATGTTAAAAGGCGAGCTGAAAATCAGCTCCAAGCATTTATTTTGTGGCACAAATTCTAACTTTTTCCCAAAGCCAAAATGCTGTCTCCCATCATAAATGCTACATATAAATACTGTATAATGGGAACAAGGTGTCAGCTAGAGGCTTGCAGACTTTGCTTAGTTCTTAATCTTTTTTTCCCATTTCTTGACATATAGCACCGCAGTTGTGCTACTATTAGGCTAACTGAAATGTTATTTTCCAAACAGATGCAGTGAGACCTAGATCTATATCAGACAGAGGCATAAGATCTGAGGAAGGGCATGAAAGCCAGGCACAGATTGTCACTGATCCAGTGATTGCCAGTTTCTTTGTAGAATTGAGCTTCCACGATTGTCAGTTCTGTTTACATGGAACAGCAGGACAATCTTCACCATCTCACTCATGGATAAGTATTGCTAGAACAACTACTGGAGAACAATAATTACACCTCTGGATAGATACTGAAGCCTCCAGCAAGGATCATGTCCTGAGTATAGACCAGAGCTGGGTTTTTTCCCCCCTTTGCATTGGTTTAGTTATCTCAGATGCTCACAATTAAAGAAGCAATGAAATCACTGGTCAGTAATATGATGTCAACCATGATTTAATTGTTAGTAACCATTTCATTACTAGATAGATAGGGAACAGAGTCTGTAAACTCCGACATTCAGCTATTGTCTGAAGTCTGGGGGTTTGTGCCAGTTCTCTTAGCACGTGTTGCCCTTTGGAAACTGAACTATAAAGGCACAGCATGAGAAAGTAACTGGGCATGAAAAAGTCTGTATTCAGTTAGTAACTCCTCGTGGTTTCACTGCAGATGTAGTGTGAAGAAAGCATCTTGCCACACAGAACAATGAAATCCATACACACACGATACTGAAAAACCTTTCCTCAGTGGGTGAAGGATAGTCCTGTGGGAGATGTCAGCACAGGACATGGGTTCAGCTCCCTGCTCTTCAGGGACTCTGCATAAATGGGCTGGACCCAGAGTTTTAATTATTCTTGACATTTATCGGTAAAATATCAGCTTTTTCTTTGTTAAAGGGTATTTTCCATCTCTCACTGGCATGTGGATAAGAATCTTGAAGACTTTGAGGGGCTCTGATGCCACATCCAGAATCGCAGGGGACACTGTACTTCAGGGCTATCCTACCTTTCTGTCCAGCAGGATTACTGGATAGCGCTTCTATAAAACTGTTAGAGAGATACACAAGGTCACATGAAAATAACGCTTTCAGCTCCTTCCTTCTGCCTCCAGAATTGCAGGTCATGAATGAAAAAAGGCAGATCAGAAGGAGTTGTCTCATGTTTAACCTATTTCTTGAGTGTGACTCTGACCTCGTTATATTCTTGGGTAGAGGATGGCCCTAATGAGGAGTGACCAGTGTCCCTGCTGAGCAGATCGCACAAAAGTCGACAGTGAGCACATCAACATGAACTCAGTGCTGTTGTGGGTGCTGCTGGCTGTCCTCTTTACCAGCTCCCCTGATGATGGGAACTGAACCAGAATCTGGCAGGATGTCGTGGTTTAAACCCAGCCAGCAACTAAACACCACACAGCCGCTTACTCACTGCCCCCCTCCGGTCGGATGGGGGGAGAGAATCGGGAGGGCAAAAGTGGGAAAACTTGTGGGTTGAGATAAAAACAGCCTAATAATTGAAATAAGACAAAGTAGAACAGTAGTAATAATAATAACAACAACATCAATAATAGAATAGACAAAGCAGACTATGCACAATGCAACTGCTCACCACCCACCAACTGATGCCCAGCCCTTCCCCGGCGCCGCGAATCCCCCTTCCTGGACCACGCCTCCTATTTATACACTAAGCATGACGTCATATGGTATGGAATACCCTATATCCTGGCTATGCTCCCTCCCAGATTCTTGTACACCTGGCAGAGCATGAGAAGCCGAAAAGTCTTTGACCAGTGTAAGCACTACTTAACAACAACTAAAGCATCGATGTGCTATCAACATTCCTCTCATACCAAACCCAAAGCATAGCACCACACCAGCTACTAAAAAGAAAATTAACTCTATCCCAGCCAAAACAAGGACACAGGAGCAGTGGCAGAAGTTATTTTCTTTTCACCATTCTCCATGCATCCCCTCAGTGCTCAGGGGTTGGGAGAATGAAGCCAACCAGTTAAGAGTTCCCTCAAGAGGTGGGTGGCCAAGAAGAATAACGACAGCACCATCACCTGGCAGAAGCAGCGCCCAGGAGAGGGACATCTGCAGCAGGAGGGTGTGGACATTTCTCCTGCAGTTCAGTCTCTTCACATTATGGGGCTTTGGGCTGCATTTTGGTTGTGTGGTGAGTGATGCCCCACAGATGCCTTGGGAAACAGGCTAATCCTGAGGGGGGACAAACCAGTTCCTCTGCAGTGTGACCCATTCCTTGGATGTTTTAGAGGAGCCTTCCAGAAAGAGGCTTTCTGATGAATTATGCTAAGTCAGCTGGGTTTATAATTTGTTGCTTGGCCTAGTATACTTGTCTGAGTAAGGGCTGAACACCTCTCCCCATAATTTTTGCCCTCTTCTCTTTGGGAGGCTTTATTCCACACTTGAGTTTGTTCATCTGCTAGTGCCACTATTTATCCACTTAGTGGGATATTTAGTCACTTTGGAAATAAGGTGTGTAAAGGACCAGATAACAAATCCTACTAAATCATGGAAATAAAGAAGCAAATTCTCAGCTGCTGTAGAGCAGAGTGTATCCACTGGCTTCAAAAGAGTTGTGCTGAATGATGTTCTGGCCTGAACTATTTTGAGTAGGGGTCAGGACTGAGAAAAACCTAACAGGTAACTAGTCGAGTCCCCTGCCACCATATCATACATTCTGTTTTGCAGTCTCACCAACTTACCAAGCAGCCTAAATGTCTAGGTAGGGGTTTTTTTTTGCCTCTGTTACTCCAGTGTCTGACTGTCTAATAGTCTGACTGATTATTAGCAATCTTATTTGCAGCCTAAATTGATGGATATTATATCCATGTTACCTCCACAGTCTCTTGTGGCAAGTCTCTTTACCCTCATTAGTTTTCTACTAACTGGTGCACATGAAGAAGTAACATAACTGCTTCTAGTAATTGAATTACTGGATTGAATAAATCAACTTCACTTAGGTTGTGTGACCTTTAGGCAGCAGAGCCACACCGTACCGCCATTAGCTGGAGCGCTGGAAGACATAAAGCTGCATTTGGCTCTGGCAATTTAGTCCAGCAGCCCGAGCATGCTGTTGATGTGACTGCACAGCTTTCACTTCTCAAACTAGGTCACTCTGAGCATTCATGCCACAATTTTTGTTTGTGTCCACAATCCTCCTTTTGAAGTAGGTTCTCTACTTCCTTGTCCGTCTTTGCAATCCTGTTCCAGCTTAAATATGTTTTTCTTGAACACAAGTAATCAGAATTATATATTGCATTTCAGATGAAGCCTTGAAATTGTCTTATACCTGCCATAGAAATATTTCACCTGCTGCATCCTAAGATCATGATCACATCCAACCTGGGGATCATAGTCATTCTACATTTAACTGGTATATCCAGGTATGCCTCCCTCTCCTCTGTTGTTTCCAGCTGTGTTTCTCAAACAGAAATTATTGTTATTCATCCTGAAGGGCTGGATTTTGCACTTTGTGCTATTCACTTTCATTCCATTTCCATTACTTCTGTCCTCAAGGTCATCCAGTTCTCTCTGCACAGTATTGTAGTCGTCCTCTGAATTGACAGTGCCTTCCAACTTCGTGTCATCAACACATCAACATAAGCCCACTCCTACTTTTTGAGCCAAAACCAGTCCTTGAGGAACTCCATTAATAGCCTATCTCCAGCCCAATACTTCCTCTCTTGACACAGTCTGCTGTCATCTCTGCTTTAACCAGTTTTCTAGCTATCTTACAGTTTCTCTATTAATCCCCCTTTTCCTTACCTAAGCACTTTCTCACATGGCACCAAAACAACTGTTTTACTGAAATCCAGGAGACTGTATTTCCTTTGTCTAGAGAAAACAGTCATCTTAAAGAAAGCTATTATGTTAGTCTAGCATGACCAGACTATGACCAAACCAGACTAAAAATGGCATTTTCCATTTTCCTGCTTATCTTTATTCTTTTCTACAAAATCTGTTCTACAGACTTGCATGTTGTTGCAAACTAAATGACCCCAAGACAACCAGACCACCTTCTCCTCTTCTTATCCCGTTTTGAAAGATGGGTATGGTATGGTGTTTTTGGTTCTTTAGTCATCATCTCCTCTGTCTCAAGTGTCTGGGAGGGGGAATTTCTAATGAGTTGGTGATTTCATGTGCTGCTTCCCCAAAATTTCTGGAGTGGAGATTAACCTGTACCCACCAAAACAAGTTTGATATGGCACTTTGAGTTCTGTTTCTATCACCATAAGACTAATTCCCTCTGGCCATACTGTGTCTTTCTCCGTTGTCAGTGTCATTTTGCATAAAGGGAAACAAAAGGCACGGTGCGTCAGTTTTAGGAAAAATCATTATTAATCTCCACCCTAGCCTAGTGCATGACTGTTCTCTTGCTTCTTTTGTGCTCAACTCCTAGTTCTATGGCTGAAAAATTTTTTGGTATTTGTTTTATTTCCGCTGTAAAGTCTAACACAGCTTGACTTTTGGCAATTCGTACTTTATTTCTGCACTTCGACCTCTTAAGATGCTGCTTTCTCAGCTGATTAGTTTTTCTTCTCGTTCCTTTTAGGCTCTCCGTTACTATCCATGTGATTTTTAAGGTGGATTTTTATTCAGTTCCTTCCTACAAGGTCCCCTCCTACTTTTACTCTCACTTAGGAAACAAGTTCCAGATATTTTTTGGACCTCTGACTCAAAGCAATCTCGATTTTAAGTAACTGTTGCTTTTCAGCCTATATCAAGAAGTGAATGACTCCTACCTGAGGTAATTAATCTTCATATCTTTCATGAATCTATCATTATCACTCCCAGCCTTATTTTATTGCCGACTTTTCCTGATCAGCGCAGAGCTTGAAATACCTTTGGTCCAGTCAAGACTCTCTTCTGTGCCTGTACAGAATGGGGGAATCCAGAGACATGGAACAATGCCACAGGTAGTAAAAATCATAACAATAATCTTATAAAAATATATTATATTTTTTGTTGAGATACACGTATTCATATATATATATATATAAAGAGTACATGTTAATGCAAGACTAAAAGTGATCTATCAAGCTTAATTATTTAAATCGCATTAACAACACCAAAGTGTGGTAATGGATCTTAGCAAGCCATTGTACCAATGAAAACTTGGAAGGAAACGAATCCACCTCTCTCACAGCTCACAGAAAAAAAACATTTTTCTTTAGCATTACTAGTTTGGCCAGGTCGGACTGAAAACGTGCCTTGAGCAGACCACTGGGTAAGAAAGTACCATTTTTACATAGCTACGTTTAAGAAAAAGACCATACTGAAAGAATACTTAATACTTATACATACTTAAACCTCTGATAGAGTTACCCAAAACCCATTCTCAATGTTTAGCTTCTACTTTGCCAAAAAGCAAAAAAGTGATTGAAAGGGTTATTTCTTCTGCTTGACTTGCTGCTACTCGGAAGTTGGAATAAAGGTATTGGACAGGACCAGGCATGAAACTGCCTGGGTACTTAACAAGGGCCCCTATTATGAGAGAGAACTAATGATAAATAAGAACAGTTAAATTTAATCTTTGCTGTTTACGTCGAGACCTAATCCAAATTAGAGCAATGAAGAAGGTCTGAACTGTTCTCCATCTGAAGAGAATTAGCACAGGCTAGCATGCAGAATGCCAAAGCCCTAACAAATGTGTGCTATTTTAAGTAGAAATTTTAAAGTAGAAATGTCTGAGGTGAAACATGGAGCCTTGTCATACGGGGCTAAAATCTGCCTGGCCCTTCGCTGGCAGGAGTGAGGTGTAGGGAGACAACCTTTAGCACAGCTGGTGTCAGGATGGGGCAGAACTGCATTTCTGATGTTCATAAGAATGCATGGGCTACACCCCTTGAGCTGTACAACAGAGAGGAAGGAGGAATATAGTGTTGCTTCCTTCCAGGCACACTGTCCAGCTGAGCTGCTTGAGTCTTTTCCAAGGAGTATACTCAAGGGAATGCTAGGGGACATCCTGCCTCTCTGAGGCATCACAATTGAAGCATTTCACATGCACAGCATGAAACACAAGGTTCAGGGCATAAAATGAGATGGCTAGCCCAACTAACCTGTGCACTTGCCTGAATCATTGCTCCTTATTACATATCATGTCTTTGGGAAGATCGTTATGAGTCATTAGATTATGAGTTCCAGACTCCTATCAATAACTGCATTATAGCACCCCATGTCATCATGGCCATGTTATTTCACACAATTCCCCCTTAGTTAGGCAAAGCATTATCTTATCTAAGAGGATGCAAAACAGTCTCTACTAAAAATGGATACTCACTACATGGCAGTGCTTTTTCAGGCAATTTTTAAAGACACAAATAGAGGTTCAGCTCTTAAACCGCCAGCAAACTGATGCTTCCCTACCACTACTGCTTTTTTGTCTCTTGAACGTGGGATTTTTTTCCTTCTCTGAATGTGGAAAGAGAAACAGCACAGACAATACAGTAAATTTTGCCCTATTGTATAGACACCCATTTTTTATTTGCACCCACAATATGAAAAAAAATACCTTGCAGCTCTGACACTGGCAACTACATATACTTCAGAGAGGCTGCTGCCCTGGATCACTCTATGTAGACGTGTGCTTGAGTGTGTGTGGAGGGTTTTCTCTCCTTTTTCCTCTCTCTCTCGACTACAGAGGGAGCTAGAGGAGACAGATGCCAAAATTAGGAGACTAAAACTATTTATGCATGTGCCCACCACCCACTGAAATTAATAGGAGGAGTTTGAGTGCCTCCCTGGTTAGAGAGAAATTAAGTGTCCTTTTCATCTAAGTGTGTTAATTCAGACCTATGGCAAGAAAATGTTGATCCTGCTCCCAGGCAACCTCCTACAAAAATGCAAACTGGCTACTTTGCCTGGGTCCCGGGATAATGGTTTGGACTCAGGAAGTTAGTTTTGTGGTAAAGGAAAACATCAGATTGTGCCCTGTTTGAAGCTATCTGCATGTATCCAGCCAACCTGCATGTTACACATCTTTTCTGGAAAGCCAGTGCTGAGCTGCCACGCAGTACCAATGGCATAGAGCACTTCAGTGACAGGTGCCTCCTAAGTCTGATGTGACTGAAGCAGAACATGTGCCCTTTTCAAGTTGCTGGAGACCAGTTTATTGCACGGATGTATTCTCTCTCAAATGATGTCTGAAAGCAGGACAAAAAAGCCTGACCATTATTAATCTATCTGTATTTCTGATGTTATTCCTCTTTTGAGGAATAAAGCTTTTGAGCATTTTGAAGTCTGCTGGCTTCAAAACAATGCCAAGCATAATTCCTTTACGTTTTAGGAAACATGCTGGAAGAAAGCAATGACTGCCAGAATTTTTAATTTGCCAGAGATCATCCTAAATCCATGCCATGAACTGGAGCGCAGTTGTTTTCATTCAGAACTTGACATTGACTGAACTGGGGCATGTGCAGATTCACCATATGTATGAAACCTTCAGCCTTCTCCCAAGTGCCTCTGAAGCTCGAAAGGTTTCAGTGCCCATTTTTTTCTCACCTAAAGGGCGGAATAAATTTCGCCTCTCATCTGGCTTTAATTTCAGGCAGTGTTAGTAGAATCTCCAGCACTGCAGTGGGGGATTAGCTGGAAACATCCCCGTCACGGCCAGGGACACTATCCTCCTGCAGATCGGTTTGCCACAGCACAGGCGTAGTGTGCAGCTGATGCAAAACACTATTTGAAATACGGAAACATCCAGCATTTTTGCACTGTAGCCAAGATAAGCCTTCATTTCTGCCACTTAGCTGGGACCCACCCTGTGGAACTGATGTGAGGCTTTAGCTCAAGTCATGGAGTGAGTTGGCCGAGGCAAAATTCTGGTCTGGGATGTACCCACTTTACTCTACTGAGGTAACGTGGCTAAACAGGTGTAATTCAGAGAAGAATCAAAAACCAGCCTTAAGCCAGCATTTCAAATCCAAGGTTTTATTTTATCCCATGCTTTCCTTTTGTGGCCCCATTTTGCAAGATGCCGAGTGACTGTGGTTCTGTTCAGGTTCAGCCACCGTGCGTGGAGCTCGGTGCAGCAAGGGAACTGTAGTTAGGACCTCGTGTACTCCTTGGGCCCTAAGGCTGACCAAAAAAATCCTCAGGGACAACTTTGTAAATGCTTAGTATTCAGCTCAGGTTCCAGAGTCCTACAAAGTGCTCATTATAAATCTTGTGGAAAATCTGACCGTGTAGAGAAGTGTCTTAACTGAAGCAGATCTCTTCTAGAAGTTGGATTTTCAGTGCTGGATTTTTTTGATCAGATTCAAATCCTTACTTTAGGATAATGGGTTTTTATCAGTCAGTTGGTAGCTAATTAACAGAGTTTTTTTGAAAACCATAACTCCCACCCCATCTAACTGATCATCTGAGAGAGGAACAGCATCAAATTATTTTCCTTCATATGACATGTCAAGTGGACGGTATCTTGCAAGCCAAAGACATAAACACTAACTCACCCACATAATTTTATTACTGACTAAAATAAAACCATATGATGTTTCTGTATCAGTGCCTGAAAAATTAGTTCAGTAGATTCTGGCAATAGTGTCCCTAACACTTTTGTTCATATACATATAAAGTCCAATAAAAATGGTGATAGTTATTTTCAAGGAATAGCTGGAAAGCAGTTCCCCCAGAACAGAAGTTACCTCAGCTGTTTGCCATTACTGCCATCAATGATAACTCAGAAAATGTTCAAAACGTAGTGTATACAATAAACTAAATTTTACAGGTCTTACTCAATAGGCAGTGAAGTAAATGAAAGGACTCAGATTAAGTTCAGTGGATTTTGGAGCTGTCTCTGTGCTTCACACCTAACATTACAGCTACACATTCAAACACTACCGACAAATTGTATTAGTCACAAAACTTAGAAGTGGTGCTACCTAGTTTTAGGAATAACTGTACAGTCAAGGCAACATCTATCCAGAAGACAATTGCTTCCATCTGTTTAAAAGAATGACATTGTTTAGTTATAGTTACATACTTTTACAGAAGAATAGCAGCAGAAATATATGAATTCTGGCTACAGTACCATTTTTACAAAACTATGATTATTTAGCATAGTTTGATTTTTCCAGGCAACGGAGCAAAATATAAATTACCTACAAAACCTGCTATCCCAACTAGCACATTTGAAAATAAAATATCATGATTTATGTAATATCTTGTCATCCAGGGATCTTGAAATATTTTACAAATAAGAATGACCTTGAAGTATCCTCTCTTAGTACCTCCGCTCCACAGAGTGACAGTGCAGCACTTACTCTGTTGAGCGACTTGCCACGTTTGACAAGCAGAGCCAGGAACGGGGTCTGTAATGGTATTGTCTTATTGCCTTTTTCTTCCGTGGTATTGCCTATCGCTTTCAGCCGGATCTGATAACGTTTGGAGCCTTGTAGAGCGAGGCCAGCAGGCAACGTTTCTTGGTATAGATCGTATCTACTATAGTTAGAAACAGCTGTTTGTGCACAACACCTAAAAATTAAAATGATCAGAAAAGTCAGTGAGACGGACAGGTCTGGAACAAAAGCCTTCAGTGCCCAAGCTTAGGAAATGTCTTGTAACTGTCAGGTCCTATATCCTGTAGGTGAGGCGCTGGATAGCAGTATCACACACAACTGCAGGGCGAAACGACGAAGTCAGGGTAAGATTTCAAGCTGCAAGTCTTGGCACCTGAGGAAGGAGCTGGGATAAGTCAGATCTGTAACACATGGGCCCATAGGTATGAAAGTTGAGCGCTCCTGCTCTGACGCTCGGGTGGTTGTGGAGTCTGTTGTATGTCCCCTCAGCATCCACCGAGCCTCCTCAGCTTTGCCGTTGGCAAACCACTTGCTCCTCATTCCTCACCCACCCGGTGCCCCTCAAAACATCACACGTGCACACTCATGCATGCACTCACAGACGTCCTGCTGCTTGCCGGTCTTGTTCGCTTACGTTCCCACAAGCACGAATCCAGCATCAAGAAGCCAATCCGTGATGAGTCCATGGACTACAGCAAACTGTTTCTTTTCACGGCTTCTCTGGAACTTTTAGTCCTCTGAACCTAGGACCTACTGGCTGAACTGTTTCTTAGCCATGACAAGATACTGCCTACTGGCTCCTGCGATTATCGGTGTTGTCTCTTGATGGCTATTTAGTAGAGAGGTTGAGAGATGTCCTGTTGCTCTCCCCCCAAGCATACGTGGCCATGCCATCAAGTGGCAAATCCATATGTTTTTTAAAGCTAAGGTCTATTCACAACTCTATGTATTTAGGTCATCGAATGCCTGTGGGGTTTTTTAGAGAATAATATTTTGATTAAAGCATGTTGATTTGCCTACCATTTGCAGCTAGGGAAATGCTGGTGTGATCTGCACCCGCTGGTTCGCACTGGCTCTGAGGACATCTCTATGCCTCTGTTTTGCCTACTCATTCTCAGACGTCACTGGCCTCCACATGAAATGAGAGATGTGATGTTTAAGTATGTATGAGAAAACCATCAGACTTACAGTTTCATAATGCATCTGAGGCAAATAATTTTGTCCGAGAATTCAGGAGAATTTATAGGCTATAAAATCAAATAAATCTGGACATTTTCTGAGCCAAGGAGATACAAGACAGATGCTATTGACAAGGAACAACTATTTAGGATTTTCATTCATAATAAAATATTCAGTAAAATAATAACAACCAAAAGAAACCTACACATTTTTTCGTTGCAACTATTTTAGATAAAGTACGTCATTTTTTCTCAGCCTGATCTTTGGCACCAAGGTAGAATTGTACTTGAAATGAAGCAGTAAAACACAATTAGCCATGTTATGTAGCGATGGTAGTTTTAAATTCATTCAGCCCTAATATAAAAAAATTGTGGAGTTTTTGAATCAACATTAAATCACAGATTAAGATGCCTATCAGAAACAAATACCAGTTCTATATTTTTACAAGTAACACTTAATATTGTAGCTTCCCTGCCTATTTTTTGTTCTCCTCCTTACCCCTTCACTCCAGCAAAAGTGCTGATTTATGCCACCATGGTCAAAATTTCATTACCTGCTATTTAACCCAGTGGAAATAAACCCTGTCTTGAGCAATCTGGAATATGTGAAAAATCAAAGTTTGCTTTTTGATCTTTTACTGTAAATGCCTTTTCTTTTCTCTCAGAAGCAACTACCTTCATTTTTTTTTTCTTTTTCATTTCTTTCAGCAACAAGGAATGGAAGATTAAAGAAACGGGATATGGTTTATAAAACTTTTTTCCATGGGCGTGCCCTATATGACAGACTGTGTCCCTGGAACACCTTGGCTCAAATGTAGTAGCTGTGGGTGTGGTGATTATTTCCTGGCACAAGGAGGGATTTCAGGAAAGCACTGACTCTGCCTTCTCCACCCAGGCAGGTTCCTGACCTCTACTTACAAGTGACAAGAGCCCTCGTGTGCATAAATCCTACAAGGATCCTTTAGGCAAAACCACTCACAGTGTTTGCATTGTGGGACCGTTCTCTTGAAAATATAAACGTATGTGTAGCGTGCCTGAGGGTACCCAGTTTTGAATTATAGAGTGCCTTGTGAGCAGTCGTGGCATTTGGTTTGAAGATACTCCCCCTGCCTCCCTCCCTACTTCCCACTTCTTATTTTAAATTCAGCTTTTCAAAAGCTTGTTACCAAAAATATTCTGATAGATCTATGGTGGTGCTGACTAGCAATAGCTTTGCAAAAGAGAGTGAAAGATCACTTTATGGACTTCAGCTTCTTCCTGGAATTGCTACTTTTTTCCTTTCACTTTTTTTTTTCTTTCTTGGCAGATATATTTTAAAAAGAAGAAAAAAAGGCTGTATGAATTTATTGCTGTATGGGGCTGTTAGATGGGTAGCCACAGAGATCAAAGTGCTCTCTCCACTGAACAGGTGTGGCATGGAAAGTGCCAATTCTCTCCTTTCTGTGTATTAAGCCCTGCGCTGAGGGAATATATTTGTTGGGCAAGACCTTACACAGCCAGGTCTGGAGAGAGCCTGAACTAGAAAAAGTCACACTGAGTAGGGAGAATGGACACAGGAGCTGTGTAACCAGATCAGGCTTAGATAAGTGGTCTGATAGGGTTATAAGTGATAATAAGCTACTTCTAGCCCCATTCCTTTCCACACGTCTGGCTTCTCCTGGGAGCTTTACGAGGCAACCGTGATGGTAGTAAGTAGATCATCATCAGGCTAGTGATCTGACCTTTGTGGTATGTCAGCAGTGGGTTGGACCGGGAACTCTTTTTGCCTCATACACAGGCTTTTTGTTTTCTGTTTTTTAGAAAAGAGCAACAGAACACCAACTGTGGTCAATACCAAACAGCAAAACACTATCTGTTCAACAAATGACCCTTCCCTGTTCTTTGTAGAGGAAGACCCAAGTATTCTGATTAATCTTGGCCAGGAGACTGTGGTGGAGAAGAGGAGCCAAGAAGCAAGAGGAGCATGAACTGGAAAAGGACAGACCATGTTTTAGGCACGTACCAGAGCAAACCTGCCTAGGGGCTGCAGCTTCTGGTGTCTACCGGTACCAAATGACTCATGGTTTGACCCATGGCAGTGGAGCTGTTGCCGAGAGCTCCTAAGCTTTGAAGCTTTGAATCTTAGGAGGAGCTTGTGAGACATCTTCACCAAGTAGAGCACGGCTTGGGTCAGCGCAGGGGATTCATCAAGGGTCAAAGCAGTCAGCCAGCGAGCCTGGTCTTTGGAAGCCTCAAAGTTTAAATGGGCTTGAATTGAGCCCTGCCTTTGTTTAACCAAGTCCTGGAAAAAGAGAAGCCTGGAAAGATCAGGGCAGAAGCGGCTGGGTCTGAGAAAAGGAGGTTAAGGGATACGAAGAGGAGAATGAGGTGCAGAAATGGGCTATGCCCTCTAAAGCATCCTCCCTTCCAAACCCAAGATTCCTGGTCATTCCTCTGCTTGTCAGCAAATATCTGTGAAACCCACAGGAAAAATCTGTTTGATTCTACTTGGGTGCAGATCTGCACCACTGTCCCTGCCATACATCACACTAACTCACACCCCTGTCGTAGTGATACTATTTACCGCTACCACAGCTTACCATTACACACAGGGAAACTGTACATAAAAACACCCCATCGACTAAAAGGACGTTATTGGGTTTTGAAGTCAAGTGCTCAAAAGCAAGGAAATTGCTGTGCAGACTACACTCACACCCTTCCTCACATGGATGGATTATGATAGGGCCTTTAATTGCATCATTGCAAGCTATCTTTTCCTTCTTGAGGCAGAAGTCATTCAGGCACAGGGTTACTTGGTGGCAATAGTAAGGATCAACAAGCTTACTCGGCAAACAGCTAATTTGATTTTTTTTTTTCCCTCACTGTACAATGTGTATCCTTAGGTCTTGCTTATTTGAAAGTGATTCAGATGCAAAATGATGAATATTTCTATGGCAGCCTTACCCAGAGGCAGCCTGTGGTTTGATGGCAACGGGAGTCTCTGGGGACAAATCCCTTGGCTTCAGGCTCTGAACATTTGAAAGGTGAGATGGGTCTAGCATGTGCCATTGCACTTATCTAATCCAGTCCTGCAGGTAAAAGTGGTCACCCCCCAATTTACAGAGGGGAACAGAAACACAGAAAATGGGTCAACAGTAAGTGATGTAGCACTGTGTGGGGATATCCACAACTGAAAGCAATATAGTTGCATTGGAAAATCACTGCAAGGGCTACCTAGATCTAGCGAGGCAGTCCTCTTTATCGCCTTTCTTCTTATGATATAAACCCTCTATCTTCTTCAGAAAACAAAGTTGCCATTCTACAGCCTCATTTGCTGCACAGTTAGTATTTATTTGTGGGTAGGTGTTACCTTGTGAAATGAAGGAGGGAGGAATCCAGCGAGGAAAAAATCTGCATGCAAGTGCCTCCTTAAAGACAACCTCTTAGTTGATGTACATGTGTGGTGTTTGACGAAGACTGCTCAGAATTAATTTAACGTGTTGTACCTTGAAGTCTCTTCAGAACAAAGATCACAGACCAGGAGGGCATGTTTTCTGAAACGGAGCATCAGAGACAGCTGGTTGCACAAAATTTCTGTCTTCTTCAGTGGCAAGAACACCTGAACTATGAACTCCTTCATTAAAAGGAATCTCCGTCTTGGTCTCCCAAAAATTTTAGAAAATGTGTGTATTTTATTCAAGCATTTTAACTTCGCTGCAAAGTTCTGGGTTTTTTTCCACCGCGTGGACTTCTTTTTGTTACGGAGCATAAACAGAATGCACCCAACAAAGCACCTAAGCACATGCATAACTTCAGGCTTCAGTGGAACTACTCATGTGTTTACAATTAATGGTACTTACATTATGTGGGTGGAATTGTCAAAGGAGCCCAATGGAGAAGGGCCAAAAACTCCACTGAAAGCCAGTGGGAGTTGGGCATCTGACTCCCCAACCTCTCTTCTAAACTCATTTAAAAACCCCCGCAATGCTGGGTTGAGGCCCAAGAGAGAATTTTCAATTCCATGCCAGTACACTATCATTCCGTGGTCAGATCCGATGCTATTAAGTGAATGAGGCAGCTGTGACATATTTATTTGCCGTGACTTACAAGAAGACAAGAAAAAAACCCCTGCGTGTAAGCACTTTCAGCATTCACGTGGTTGTAAACTGGCTGTTCATTAAGCGCGGATCTGTGTTTGTCACGATTACTCCTTTTACACCTAGATTGCACATACAGGTTTTACCACCACTTTGTCTCTCTTCTTTGCACAACATTATCTGCACAAGGAATGCATGCCACCGTCATTTAGAACATGGGGGATTATTACTAATTAAAGTAGAAATGAATGGTAAGAATACCAAGGAAAGACACAGGAAACTATGTCCAGTCACTGGTCCCATGTCTCCGTTTCTTCATTTGAAAAAGTGGGAGTGATGATTCCAATTGCCTCTGAGTACTTGTGAAAAAAACACCATTATAGCTAAGTTCTTATTACAAAACAACTGCATGTAAGTGGAAATTAACATCTGAGTACGTACAATTTGGGTAAATCTGAATCTGTTTTCAGAAGGACGTTGGAAGGTTTTACAGGCTGTCTTCTGCCAAATATCAGATTTTTGTCTGAAAAGATTTGGCCATTATACCTATTCCAAAGAAAGCTGCAAGATTTGGGGGAAATGGTGGGAAAAGTGTATTTTTTGTTAAGTTTTGTTTTTGCTTGATTCATGCTCAAACTTTCCCAAAATAGTCACTCCTGGAAAGAGAACAACGCTGAAAAAAGTTCAGCCAAAAAGGCTAAAGTTTATGAAAAGAATAAATAACTGAAACTGGGCCTTTAGAATGGAAATATTTAGATGAACTTAATATTAGTGCTTTGACATAGGTGCTTCGTTGGATTTTTGAGTCAGAAATATAGAAGGCAGGAAATGAGTGGGAGAAAATCACTGTTTTTTTTTTTTTCTCCTGGTGTATTTTTTAATGAAAACAGGAAGAAAATAGAAGAAGATATCATGTACAGTACGTGATACTGATAGAGTTGGCTTAGGCCGATGACACATCCGTGTGCTTTCAGTGACTTATCTTTAGTGGGTAATGTGAATTACAACTGAAAGTGGAAAAGTTTTGTACAATTTATACCAAATGTTTCAAAAACCTAAGGCCCCAAAGTCAACGGATCAGTTAGGTTCAAATAAGATTAGCTCCCGTTGAGGGCAATGGCATTTAACATCATACTTCAGTACACTAGTACATAGTAAGCCTACAATCAGATACCTTCTGCAGTTGTGCAATGTGGGACATGAAAAGAAAGAATGAAATCATGGAAGTATTTTAATTTGCTGAGGGTTGTAGACTGACAATAATGACAACATAGGCATCAGTAAAATTTGGAGAAAAGTGAGGGATAATAGATAAAATTAGAGTTCATAAATTTTTTTGAGATATTGTGATATGTTACTACTGTATTTTAAAGGAAGTTCTTGCTTACCTGTGATGAATGCTGCTTGGCAATACCTGTTTGTACAGCTTTGTTGGTTACTTCATTTTCACAGAAACGCTCGGGCCCCCAGTTAAGCAACTCTTAAAACTAACAAACCCAGAGCTTTCAAAGCTTTCAAAGCTTTTCATCCAAAAGCGTCTGTTGTATATATACTATGGCTCAGAAAACTCGTGTTAGCTTCCTCCTCCTACCAATTTCCTACTGGCAAATATATTCACAAACATTTATTGGAAAGCAAATAGAAAGGGGGTCTTATTTATCTTATTTTCCTGAGTTTTATTAATGTGAATGCCTATGCATATTGTTTGTGTATTTGCCTTCTCTGGCAATGCTGTTTGATGTTCCACAGTTCAGCATGAATAATCCTTCCAAAAGGAAACACTTTGGGGTTAATAATGAATAAAAATAGCTGCGGTCTGGGTTCTTCCATATCTATATTAGTGTCTTGAATTGAATAATGCATGGCCAAAACCTGAAGGATTATGCATGGTTTTTGTTTTGCAGCCAGTGGCCTCTCTCTCTCTTGCTCCTCACCCCGGATGGAGGAGAGGAGAAGCCTGCATGGCACTCCACACAAACTCAGGAGCTGCCTGGGCAGAGCAGATTATAATATGAAATCTCAGTCACTGATGAACACTGCTTTGCCTCCAGTGACATAGCAGATGTATGCAATAAGGTTATGACAGTTATCTATCTTTCTTTTCAGGGCATACAGCTGGGACTGTGAAGTATTGTTTTTAGCTCAGTTTGCTCTTTCATGGGATTTGGAAACAATTATCACCTGTCTGTACAGAAACCATGTATTTCTCATGAGTCACCTCTTTGGTTTCCATAGGGGTAACCTTCACAGAAATTAACACTTTTTGTGAATCATTCTTGTCACCTTTGGAACTCTGGGCTTCCCTTGGTGGCCATCAACCTGGACCCTGATCTTCCCTCTGCTCCTTTTGCATGGACTTCAGCAAAAACCAATCTGACTCGCAAAACGTGAGATCAAAATCTGCTCTTACCATTAGCATTGTCAATGGTCTAAAACAAGAATAACCTGCCAGAAACATCTGAAGGCCTTTGAACCTGGAGCCAAAATGGCAGAGTTGGAGGTCTGGCAGGATGTATGCACCCACGTGTAACCAGGGAGTGGACTGAAAGCTCTGGCAGCTGTCAGGAGTGCTCCCAGGCTCCAAGAGCCATAAGTGACTGATGAGTTAACAACTGGCACGGGGGTCCAATTAATATACTCCATCATTGGACAGATTTTTCTAGCTCCACTCTGAGGGCTCTGGGTTTTCTTAAGAGATTTCTGGCAACATTCTTCAACGTTTAAGATACATTTCCTCTGAAGCAGAGATAACTGTTTCTATTAGCTACTAAATTGTTGGCGACTTAACTGAGAGTGCAGTTTGTAACTTGAGAGATGCAAGTATGAAGCGTTCAGGTCACTTGTCCTTCCTCAACAAGGAGGAGATGGAGTCAAAACAACAGAAGGAAAAATGTTACAGCAGGGGAAGTAGCATGGTATTGGGAAGAGAATAAACACTCAAGAGAGTGAAAGAGAAAAGGAAGAGAATAAAGAGAAATAAGAGAGTAAAATTAGGAAATTTCAATCTAGTAAACTAAGTTAGTGAGGCCAGGAGAGGGGAAAATTTGAATCCAAGTCCAGTACTGGCATACATTCATCCAATGCTTATGCTGCAGAACATCGCATAAGAAAACTGTGATTTTCTGAAGCTTCTTAAGTGATGTGCGTGCACATTCCTGTAACTTTTATTTGGAGCTGAATGTTTGAATTTCCCCCAATGGAACTGAAAATCCTGCTCAAAGTACTCTGCTACCCTGACAGGCCAAGCAGCTCACGTGGTAGAGTCATGCTACATAGACACAGTCAGTAAGAAAGAGGAGTAGCAGAAACAGCAATTTTTTTTCGGTGGGTGTCCTTCTGAATTTCATAGAAAGACAAATTCTTCTTTCACCTCAAATACTATACTGGCCAGTCCAGCCTTAGCATAGATTGAGGCAATCAGAAGTTAAATGTTGATATGTATATATACACATATACACAGAACTGGCATATATTTTCTTCCTATTTACCATTTCTTTCCTATTGGGTAGACAAAGATGTCAATGAAAACATCACTTCTGATCTAATTTTAAAGTAGAGCAAGCTACTGGGCAGAGTAAAAAGGCAAGATATTTCTGTGTCAAAAGTTTTGAAAAGTCATGTTGCAAGCTTTCTCCACGTGATTGCACACAGTGCAGGGCACAGAAACTTCTGTCACAAAGCTTCATCCCTGTTATACTGGTAGGACTGCCCACATGGATGTCTGACCTAGTGATTCCAACTTTTGTCCAGATTAATAGCCATTTCTTCATCTGTCTGTGAAACTCCTTTGCCTGTGCACTATGCATATAATATATAGGTTGCCACTGCATGTCTATGCCTGAATTGACCATTTGTGGTTGTGCACCCACTGCCCAGGAGAAGGAAAAAACTACCAGCTCTTGCAAATGAATAACAACATGCTCTTTTCCCTACTGCCTTTGAGATTTTATAAAGTCTAATCCCATCCCATGTAATTTTGCTTCCAAGGGATACAGCTCAGCAGGGGCCGATTGCTTTCCCATTAGCTTTTCTACATTTACAAAACATAAATTAATGCAGACCACATTAACACACAGTTCTGCTAGATCCATTACAAAACCTGGAATTCCTTCCAAGCCAAGCACTAGTGCTTTATTTCAGATTACTGTAAATCATGACTGGCCCATTTTGCCTTTTCACTAATGGGATGTGATATAGGAGATGACCTTTGATCGGACATGCTCAGATCTTTATTTTGACTATTGCTGCTGTTGGCTCTCTTTGCAGCAAGAACCCACATCGCTGTTAGCTTCTGCAGAAAATGCTCTTCTCTCTGGTGCTTCCACGGTGCTCAAAAGCTGCTGTTCCTTCTGCAACGAGGTGAGACCATGCAAAAGGGTATGATCTCAAATGGTGAAAGTGGAACAAGTACCTCTCAGAGAGGAGGAAATAAAGCTGGTACACAAGACTCAAACCCAACAATGTAAACACTTGATTTTCAACTGTCTCTGATTTCCAGCTTCCAGAAGCCCCACACATTCTACTGACATCACTTAGTGCTCAGGATCTCTGGAAATAACCACAACATTTCAGTTTTCTTCTGTAGAGTCACATTTTGATTGCTATAGTACGGGGAAAGTCCAAAATAACTCCTTAAAACCACAGAGTCTGTAGTCAGAGGCAGAGGTCTTAGCTAATCCTTAGAGTCCAAGAAGTACCATAAAACTGAGTAGACAAGTCTTTACATTCACTATGTGTTAAACCCCTCTAAGGACTGTTTTGTGTTCATGAATGTCGCAAGTAGTGACAGCGTGGAAAAGAGATTGAGTGTGTATGAACTCTGAACTCTAATATGGATTGTGACAAAGATAAGAACACAGAAGGCATTTTTATTAATGCGTGGATTAAACAGAATGATTGCATGTGAGTTTAAAAGGTCCATGTTCACCCCTACAGTGTGACTCAGGCACAGCTACACCGAGGGCAACACTGACCTTGTTCTCGTTTTGGGGGGTTGTTGGGTTTTTAAAATTGTATTAAATTTATGTCTAATCATAACCTAATGAAATCGGATTTCAGAAAGTTACTTACAGTTTGTCTGCCAAGCTCACAGGCTGTGGAGGCTGTGTTTAATAATGAGTGAATTCCAGGTTATTTCATATAGCACATCAAATAAGCAAGGGCTTTCTGAATCAAACAACAAAGCTATTCGTGTATTTCAAGCCATCTCTGACCGTGTGTCTTGGGATTGCACAGACCTGGCTCAAGGCTTTTCTGAAACTAAGCAAAATTCAGCTGTCCAAGGGCAAGCCCTCAGGACTCACCTGGAACTAGGCTGCTCCTTCCATGGGAAAAGGAGAAAAGCAGGGCTGGGAGGGGGAGTCCTGGGAGACGGTTGTGGAGGACTGGACTTGCTTCTCCTCCTGCCACCCCGGGGGAGATGGGAGTAACCCAGCACCACCTAAACCCTGCCTCTCCCACATCTGTAAGCCTCACTGTCCAAAGCTCTAGCATAAACAAACCACTGGAAACAGCTGTTTTACTGCCCTGACAGGGCACTGTGCTAGGCAGCTGCCAGCTTTGCCGATTCCTGAAGCTGGTATTGGGAATGTTAGCTCTTTTTAGAGACGTTTACTTCCCATTACTTTATTTTCACATACAGAGACAAGATATCCAGTATTCCATGAGGTAAATAACCTTCTATTTGCTTTCTTAGTGCCTTTGAAGGTACAATGTACGAATGAGTTATCCAGTTGCAGACCAGCACCTACCAAGGATCCAGTGCTGTGAAACAAAATGGAAGAAATAGATCTAAAGTGAAGGTTCACACTGAAAACAGTTTGGGCTTCTGTGCAAAAACCAATCTATAATTTTTGTCACAACAAATAGTTTCCACTTGTTCAGTTTGTGCTATACTTGTGGCCATTAGGGACCAGGTATCATTTCTCAGACATATATGAATGGATAGACCCAGTGCCCTAAAGGAACTCCAACAGAAGTCATCACCTTGTGTTCTTCCTATGTAAACTCTCAAGCCATTTTAGTTGGCTATATTACCCTTTGCTTCCCCTGCTAAAAACAATCTTGCTGGCAGCGCTGCTTTTCCTCTGTAGAAGTAGCCACATTTCAACGACGGGTGACGTGAGCTCTGCAAATACAGAGCCAAATTCCACGGTAATGCAAGAGCATGTATTTATGACAGCAATGGATTTGTGCCTGGTCACACTATGGCTGTCTGAGGTAGACAGACGATAAAATCGTCTGGGGTGAAAAGCATTGTAAAATATTGCTAACGTAGCTATGGTAGGTAAGTTCTATCACAAATCTGTTTAAGGGTCTCATGCCAAGTCTTGCAAAATGCCAGGTATTTACACAAATGTATTTCAGAGTTCATCAATAAGTTATTTGCCTTTCATCCTTCATTCGTTCTGTTCTTCCCTCCACAAAACTGTTAGTTCATTATTTTTAAAGCACTGCTTGCTTTATTAAAAGCTATGGAAAATTGGTCACAAATGGAATACTTCAGAAAACAGCGTTTGCTTTGGAGACGAAAGGGCCATACCTGCAGCATCAGCAGCCCTGGCTTGGAGCTACGCTGCTATAAAGTGTGGCCTCAAAAGCATGTGTGTGTGTATGTGTGTGCATGTGTGTGCAATGACCCAAGTGGAAGAGGAATTTTTGACATGTAAACAACTATTTGTCTCCTGCACTCTTGAACATAGACCCATTATCTTATCGTTCATTAGCAGACTATTGAATTCACATTATCAGTAATAGTTTCTGGAAGCTGTTTGGCAAGCAGATATGGAAATTACTAACTCACAGCTGGGTAAGAAAAAACCGCAAATACACACGTTGTGCTTGCTCTCTTCCCCACCCCCCCCTTCCTTGGACGCTGTAGATTTATTGCCTCACAGTATTCACAGATGATGTTTTCATAGTCACTAATGAGGTCCCAGCAGTTTTTTAACAATAACAGGACATTACTACTCCTAAGATATATTATGTGTTTTCCCCATTTTTCTCCATTTCAGTTGAATACTCAGAAGTGTGCTAGCTTAAAAATCTCCTGGTTTATTATTATTAGGATTGATAGTCCAGTCACGTGATATAAACGACTGCTGAGGTGTAACTTTTAAATTGTTAATTTGTATACAACTTTAAAATGTAATCTTTTAACATGCTGTTCATGGCTTTGTACATAAAAATGCCAAAATACTTGTTTGGTTGTTTTTGTTTCTACAGGCAAAAAGGCAACACAGCAGAGATCACTTTTCAGTGCTGTTGCGCATTCATTTTTCCTACTTGCAAGAATCTGGCTTAAACCCACCATAGTTGGCAGTGGTACACAAGGTAAGCTGAAAATATTTACTGGAAATAGTTAAAATTAGTTTGTTTGGAGACCTATGGTCCTTCAATGCTTATTCAGCAAAAACAACTCATTCAGACCCTGATTCAGGAAAACATTTAAACATTTGCTTTATTTTACGCATGTATTTAAGTTACACTAACTCTGAGATGTCTGAGTATGAGGGCTTTCTTTTTCTTGAATTTGAGCTTTCGTACATAACTTCAACAATAAGTTTAATTTAGGATAGTTGGTAGCATGCTGCTTTCTGAAGTCAGGACTAGAAGTTACTGTCGTTTAAGAACATAATGTTTTGAAGCTGTTAAAGATGAAGTCATGTTTAATATGTGAGTATTTAATAGGCTATAGTATGTAAACCTAGGCAAAGCAGAGTTTAGGAGATCAGCCTCTCGTTCACCTAGTTCTCTGAAGTATGAATTTGCTATCTTCTTTTCCTATGATTTAAAATCTTTGCTCTACAGTGTGAACCTAAGGAGTCTTCTAATAGACAGGTACTTGCAGTGAGCACCATTCATGATACTGAAACTGTCCAAGGTCCCAACCATCCCAACGTCTGTGCACCTTTAGCCTTGAACAAATGGATATTCACAGTGGATATGGGACTATACACACACCGAAAGTTAACCTTGTGTGTAGCCTCTCGCAGGTTTGGGACCAAAGAAGCTTTTTGTTGGGAATGAGTAAAGCTGTGGTCAGGAAAACTCCCGGAGCTGCTATTTTTGCAATTAGCTCACACACCTTACTTAACACCTTGCAAGTCCCTTAGGTCTGCATGCAGACTTGCTACGCTCTTCAGAGAGTATCAAAAGCAGAGGACGAAGTCCACACCCACTGAAAATCAACAGGAGCTTCGCCAACAGGGTCCATGTGACCAGAATCCCTCCCCAAGGAATGTGCATCGCTTCTTTGGGTTTCATTGTTTATGAATGCAATCACTCTTTTTTTTTTTTTTAAATTATTTTGCTTAGGTTACATTCATCTTCCCTGTGCAGATGATTTGGCAGGGAAGGCAGTAGGCACAATGGATGAAAGAGGTTGTGGGATAGAGGAGAAATTCCCATAACTTGGGAAGCAAGGCAAAGATTTTATTGGGTCCAATTTCTGTTCCTTTTGGTGTCAACTGGATTTTGCCAGGAATTTTAGTTAAATGAAAATACTCTGTGCTATAATTTTGTTCCTGAGAGATACAGGGAGGAGGGGCTGTAGTTTTTGTTTAGCAAACCTTAATCCTGAGTCTGTAAGGAGACCTTCATGGCCAGGCACTTTCTTCTGTTGAAGTTGGATTAGAGGACAGTTAGTTAGAGTTTAATGCTGTAATTTGTAAGCATGGACTCTTCGTTCCTGTGCTCTTTTGTAACCAGTTGCCAGATTCAGTGTACACATGGTTCCAATTTTGCCCCACCTCAAATTCTTATGATGTAAATTTTAATGGAGAAGTGTCACTTTGAAAATCAAAAAGCTCTATCGAGGAACTTAACATTTCATCAACAGATATATTTGCAGCCATTATCAGCAACTTGCTCCTGGCAGCACCCCAGTGCACTCTCCTAGATACAGTGGATGTCTGCCCCTTGTTAGCTGTTAAAGCTGTAATACTTTCCTTGCAAGTTACTTGCAGGAGTCTTATCCCCAAGTCCCTAGTATCTCCTTCTCTCTTTGAACTGGCTTAGGCCATTTCCAGCCACTGAAAAAAAGCCAGTCCTTTAGAGCAGA
>NW_009215451.1:36337-37090 GCF_000690835.1 Fulmarus glacialis
TAGGGGAAAATGTGTTGGTTTTTTTTTCTTGGAATGATAATGTCTCCATCTAATTTCTTCTGGTTTCCCTGGACATTACATTCTCACAGCTCTTGATTATCTCACCTGCCTGAGAGTGCTCAAACACACACCAGATGGACCAAGGTTTCCATTCCCATTTTGTAATCACTTTTCTTTTCCATTAGACTCAACTACAAAGGAGAGGAGAAAAAAAGAACATTGGTGATGCTCAAAATTAAGATAATACCAAGCTGTCTCATGAGTGGTAGAATTAATGAAGCCTTGGCTCCTACAGGACTGTCCTTGTTCTTCTGCTTATCACCCCAAAAACTTGCTCATATGTCAGAAATAAACAGCATTTACTGTGGCCAGTTCATATTAATGCATGTGCTGACTGTCCAGCTGGCTGCAACCAAACAAAATATGCAATGGCTAAATAGCAAATGCTTTTCCTTTGGGGTGTCAGGAGTGGGAGCAGAGACGGAACTTTTCTCTATCCAGCTGCCAGTTTTCTTGATGTTTGTGAGGTTCCTACCCCTCTTCTACACTGACTAGGAAATGTACGATGGATTTGAAGGCTGTTTAGATTGGGAAGAACTGGCAAATACTGTGATTACAAAAGCCTCATCTCTGTGCAAATCCATGAAAAAAAAAGGGGATACAGTTGTAAGTGGTGGCCCTGTCCCTCGCAGACAGTTGGGGCTATCTTGATCCCAGGAGAGGCAGAGGCTTCTGGTTCCTGCTGGAGTCTCA
>NW_009215451.1:37121-40991 GCF_000690835.1 Fulmarus glacialis
ACGGCCGCTGTCTCCTTCCAAAACTGCTCACCTCACAGGGGGCCAGGGCTTCCTCTGGTTATAAGCTTGTTTGAGAGAAGTGACGACATGCCGATGTTTCAAACATGAAGTGGTAGCGTGGCAGTCATCCCACAGAGCATCTGACGTGGAGCGCAGAACAAAGCACCAGGAGAAGCAAGGCAACACAAAAACATGGATCTGTTTCCCTGTCCCTTATTTGTATGTGCCATAAAAGAAAAATCCCTAGCTGCTTTTTCTCATAAAGAAAGCTCCAAATCTCTTCTCTCAGAGAAGGGCTTTGAAGGGCTACTTTGGGAGGCAGGGTGAACCGTGGTGGGCTGGCACTTGCAGAAGCTCTTGTAAGAGGAGAACAAGGGCCAAAGGCAAATGTTTTGTTTAGCCAGGTGGCTGGGAAGCCTTTGACACAGAAGGACGTTCTGACGGAAGGAATCTGCCCAGATCAGATCTGGAGGAAAGATGCTGTATCACTACTCTGCATTTTAAATATAAAGGGAGTTTGGAGGTGGATGTCTTCCTCTGGGTGCTATGGGGAAGCTATTCAAGGGAGGAGCTCTTACCAGTGAGGATATCTCTCTTTCTGGGTGGCATAGCAGGTGCTGTCTCCCCTTGCTGGTACTTTGCTAATTACACAAGCAGAGACGATATGTCGCATGAGGGCCACAGGGCTGGACAGACTCCTTCCTTGGAGAGCCTTGCTCCTGCACAGCCCAGCGCACTGGTTGCCTCCTGCGTCTTGCCTGTCTCATTCCCAGTGCGCAAGGGCAGAGGTTGCCATCCCATTTTAAAGTGCAGGCTCCATTTCCCTTCGCAGCTTATTAATGTATAGCTGCCACGGCATGCTAGTGGGTAGGGTCCGTGGTGAGGCAGCCGTGGATGTGGAGGTTCATCCTGGCTCATGTTCTCCTCCTTTCTGTCTTGCCCTCCAGTGCTTATCAGCCTTGGCCAGAGGCAGAGCGGTGATAACAGCCCCGGGTTTGCTGCAGTATCTGCATGCCTTTACCTACGCACCACGTTCAGCTGCTTTTATTGATTTCTTAACACAGTCACAAGCACTGCCTGATCCAAAATCCTGCTGCAAAACCTGTCGCTGGCCTCTGAGTAAATTCTTCTTGCCTGGAGACGTGTCAGCCGTGAAAGTGGCGTCTCGCTAGGCAGAAGTAATATTTCAACTGAAGGCAAGCAGGCTTTTCCCTAAAAGCAAAGAAATGATCGTTTTTCATGTAAGCGCCTAAAAATGTGTTTCCCTGGGCTGGGCGCCCATGCCTGGTCCTGGCAGAGAGCTCGGCTAGTCCGCGTGGATCCCCGTCAGTCTCGGCAGAGGCATGGGGGCCGTCGCGAGCAGATCCCAGCAAAGGACTGGGACCCAGATTTGATAGACAGAGCTCACCCCTCGCCGGCCCCTTTGTGGGCTGGTGCTCTCCATCAGCCCCATCTGCCTGGTGGAGAAACTGAAGCCAAGAAGTAAAGGCTGGATGTTCAGGGTGTACTTTAAACTTAAAACGCTCTGATTTGGAAAGGCACGAAGCATCAGCTCTTCCCGTTGACTGTGGTTGATAGTATAGGGCCCTTCACAAGTCAGATCGCTTATTTAGAGCCCTAAATTTAGAACCTGAACTCTCAGCAAGACGGGAAATATTAGCCATGGGTTGTTGCTGCTATGCGCACAGTGAAAGCGTACAGCCCTGCCGCTGCTTGCCTTTCAGGCGGTTTGTCCTTTTTTGTCCTTTCAGGCAAATCTAATCCTTTCAGGACCATCTCTGCTGTCAGACAACCTGGTGTTATAAAAAGTGTCCTAAATGAAACTACATTTTTCTTTTCAGAAGCGTGTGTTCATCTTCAGAGTGCAACCTCATTCTGCTGAAAGCTAGGAAAACCATCTTAATTTTAGAGCTAGAGGACAGGCAAAGCACACTCAAAGATTCTTCGAACTATGCTTTTCCTATTACAGAGTCAATCTGTCCTCAAAGCTTTTGCTTTTGTTTTAACTGGAACAGAGGAGAAAAGATTAATAAGATTAAAATAGAAGAATAATTTTCTCAGTTCATTTACATCCTCTCTTTAGTTTTCTGTAACGATGGAGAACAAGGCAGTTAGCTTGTTCTTACCAACATAGGAGTATTCAGTACAATAAAGTATTACCCAAGGTAAAATCTTTCATTTCAACCACTCTATTATTTTCTAGTTATGTCCAGTTTAAAAGAAAAGGCGAGAATGACTTGGCTCAGTTTGAAGTACTGATCGTGAATTGACAATTTGCAGTTTTGAACACCTCCTCCCCTCCCACGCACAAATTCATAAACAGAGGGATAATATGATAAATATATTCACTGATCATTTGAAATTCCAGATAATTTACTACTGGTAGACCTCTGGTTGGGGACTTTCTTTCTCCAGACGATTCAATATGTGCTGTTACCTAAAATCAAAGTCAGCCTCGTACAAAGCCGCTGAAAGCTTTATGTGCTCTGAGAACACACCACACCTAAACGCAGTAGGACATTGTTTCCTCGCCGTAAGAGAGATTGCAGAGAGTTACAAATAATAGTTCAGTTGCCCAATGTATTTTTAATGGATTAGCAAAGTTAACAAATGGTATCTTATTTCTGGCTCCTTCTGATGTAATGTAATTCTTTCAAAAGCATACTAGATGTTCCAGTTTAATGACCCTTCATCTTTTCAGGGAACAAATATACACGTCCCTGTTGCTCAGTCCTTCACACCGACCTTCCAAAAAATAGCTGGAGGCAGGACAGCTTTTGTCCTAACTGGATTAGAAATACTCGGTTCTAGCTTTACTTTCTGATGAGAGGAATTTTGACAACTGGGGGACAGCGTTAAGTAAACTGAGTTAGATGGGGAAGATGTCAGGCCGCCTTCCCAGAGCAAGCCACAAGCCCGTCAGGGACTACAGCTTCTCTCACGGTGATATCAGTTTATCATCGCCCTCGTACGTGTTTCTGGCAAGGGTCGCTGGTATCTCTGTGTGGGTTACACCCAGCCACGGTGATCCCAACAGGGTGGGGGGAGGGAACACCTTTTGTCGCCTTTTTTTTTTTCCCCCCATCTTTTAAACGTGACCTTCTTCCATCGGAGTGACCGCTTCAGGCTCCCGCTTCTGGTTGGAAGGGCGGGGTGAACGGTTTCCTCTTCCTCCTCCCTTCCTGTCCCTTCCCGTCCCGTCCCTTCCCCGCTCCCAGCTCTGCTGCATGGATCACTTGGCTGGGAGAGGCAGAAGGGAAGGGTGTTTCTAATGCCAAGAGCTTGAAAAGGACCGTGAGGATATTTTGCGTGATTCCTGTTTCAGGCAGAAATATATGCAGAAGCAAAGCGCAAGGCAGGGAAGAACAAAATGAAAAATCCCCAAGCCCCGGTGAGATGCTGAAGCCACAAACAAGCCCAGCAAACGGTAGAGGCATACAGGTACCTGCGAAAAGCCTAAGCAGCAGTGGGGCTCATCCCTCCTATCCCCCCCGAGATGAAATCTAGGGCTTGTTTCCCAGTTAGAAGGCTGCCAAATCCTTTCCAGCCTCACTGCCAGGCTGTCCTCACCACGTTTCAAACCAGTCAGAACCGTTTCCCTCATAACCCACAGTCCGAAAGGGATCAGAGCTGAGGTTGTAAGCACTGTGGTCCGCGCTGGGCAGCGTGAAGTATTTTGAGGGCAAAGGGCAGTAAAAGCACCCTTATTAGGAGAAGGCAGAAGAGGACCCTCATTTTTTCAGCTAATGTAAACGAAGCTGAGGGAACCCAGCCCGCTGCTTTTGCTGGCAGTTTGAATGCTATACGGCAGGAGAGAAGCTGGCTGAATCTCACCTTCTCCATTCCTGGGTAGCTGAGGGGGCGGCTTCC